>NW_025966536.1:0-39695 GCF_021869965.1 Rhincodon typus
ACCCTAACCTGCACATCTTTGGACTGTGGGAGGAAACTGGAGCAGCTGGAGGAAACCCATGCAGACATGGGGAGAATGTGCAAACTCCACACAGACTGTCGCCCGAGGCTGAAATTTAACTCGGGTCCCTGGCGCTGTGAGGCAGCAGTGCTAACCACTGTGCCACCGTGCAGATGGAAGAAGAAGTTGTTTGGAAAGTTAAAAAAAATGCAGCCTTTCTCAGAGATAACACAGTGTGGAGCTGGATGAACACAGCAGGCCAGTCAGCATCGGAGGAACAGGAATATTGACGTTTCGGGTCAGAGCCCTTCTTCAGAAGAACCCTTCATTTTCAGGAAGAGTCCTGACCCGAAATGTCAACTTTCCTGCTTCTCTGATGCTGCTTGGCCTGCTCTGTTCCTCCAACTCCACACTGTGTTATCTCTGACTCCAGCATCAGCAGATCTTACTATCTCTGAGCGGCCTTTCTAAGGACAGGATTTGTACCAGCAAAGCGAATCATTGTGCTTTGTGATAACATCGTAAGGACATTGATTGAGCTGTGGTCCAATGTATCACAAAAGCACATTATAAGGTCCTTATTGTAGTTTGTGTGGGATCTTGCTGTGCACACATTCGCTGACATTTTCTACATGATAACATTTGACTATAAACTGCTTTGAGAGGTCCTCAGTTTGTGAAGTAAGCCGTATGCAAGCGTTTCTTTCTTGGCAAGTTATATGCTTTTAGTGCTCCACGTGAAAGATATTATTGCAGGGGGATGGAACCCTTCTACCCAATACTGGCATCAAACACTTCTGGGTCCATTTGGCACAGCCAAATTCAAATTAAAACTTCCTCCATACCATCCCAACATCACTGTTCATTCGCAAATGTACTGTTCATCCTGTACTGAACACTTGCTATTTTGAGTACACTCATCTGTTCCTAAAGTGCAATTACTTTCATTGTTTAATTCCCTGTAGTTGGTATTGGATTACAGTTTGCATAAATTGATTACAGCAGCAAATATGGCTACAAAGTTAACGAGCAGTGCAGATCAAGATGGATGAGCTGTCAAAATGTATTTCTAAATATTAATTAAATCTACACCACCTGTCTTGGACCCTCCACTGCTTGTATGTTGTCTGTCGGCAAGTAACAGGCAAGTTACACAAAGGACAGCCAATGGACGTGATCCATTTGGGTTTCCAGAAGACCTTTGACAAAGTGCTGCATGGATACTGCCAGATAAGAGCCCATGGTGTTAGGGGCAAGGTGCTGGTTTGGATAGAGGGTTGACTGACTGGCAGAAGGCAGAGAGCAGAGATTATGTGGTCTTTTTCAGGAGCCAGTGACTAGTGGAGTTCAGTGTTTGGACCACAACTATTCACGTTATACATTTACAATCTGGACAGAGAAGCTGAGGATATTGATTGACTGATTGATTTTATTGCCACGTGAACCGAAATACTGTGAAAAGCTTTGTTTACACGTGGTACAGGCAGATCACAGCAAGCAAAGAATGTACAGATCAAAAAGGTCTAGGCCTGAAATGTCAGCCTTCCTGCTCTTCTGATGCCGCTTGGCCTGCTGTGTTCATCCAGCTCTACACCTTGTTATCTAAGACTTAGAGGCATGCAGGTTACATTGCAGGTTGCATTATTTGAGGCTAGAGTCCATTCAATAGTCTGATAACGGCCAGAAAAAAGCTGTTCCTGAACCTGATTTGTGTGTCTGTTCAGGCTTCTGTATCTTTTACTTGACGGAAGAGGTTGTAGGGGGTCATTACCAGAGTATGATGGGTCTTTGATGATGTTGGCCACCTTTCCACGGCAGCCAGCCATGTAGGTAGAGTCCATGGATGGAAGGTTGGATTCTGTGATGGTCTGGGTTGTGCACACAACCTTCTGTAGTTTCTTACAGAGGGGATAATGGTGTTGCAAGTTTGCAGATGACACAAAGATAGGTGGAGGGACAGGTTCTATTGACGAAGCAGGAAGGCTGCAGAAGGACTAGGACAGGCTAGAAGATTGAGCAAAGAAGTGGCAGATGGAACACAATGTGGGAAAATATGAGGTTATGCACTTTGGTAGGAAGAATAGAAGTGAGGACTAATTTCTAAGTGGGGAAATGCTTCGGAAACCAGAAGGACAAAGGGACTAAGGAGCCCTAGTTCAGGATTCTCTTACGATTAACATGCAGGTTCAGTTAGCAGATAAGGCAATGCAGTATTAGCATTCATTTCAAGAGGATTAGAATTCAAAAGTAGCAATGTAATGCTGAAGCTGTCTAACGCTCTGGTCAGACTGCAATTGGAATATTGTGAGCAGTTTTGGGTCACATATCCAAGTAAGCATGTGCTGGTCTAGGAGGGGTTCCAGAGGAGGTTCACAAGAACGATGCCAAAAATGAAAGGTTTGTCATATGAGGAGCAGTTGAGGACTCTGGGTCAGTACTGTACAAAGCTTAAAGGATGAATGGGGATCTCATTGAAATTTACAGAATACTGAGAGGCCTGGATAGAGTGGACGTGGAGAAGATGTTTCCATGAGTACGAAGGATGAGGATCCAAGAGCACAGCCTCAGAGTTGAAGGGACAACCCTTTAGAACTGAGGTGAGGATGAATTTCTTCAGCCAGAGGGTGGTGAATCTGTCAAAGTCATTGCCACTGAAGTTTGTGGAAGCGAAGACATTGAATGCCATTTAAGACGGAGAGAGACAGGTTCCTGATTAGTAAGGGGATCAAAGATTAGAAGGCATGGTTAGTAAGTTTGCGGATGACCCCAAAATTGGTATAGTAAAGAAAGTTATCTAAGACTACAAAGAGATCTTGATCAGTTGGGTCAATGGGCTGAGGAGTAGCAGATTGAGTTTAATTTGGATAAATGCGAGGTATTGCATTTTGGTAAAACAAACAAGGGCAGGACTTATACAATTAATGGTAGGGCCTTGGGTAGTGTTGTCGAACAGACAGACCAAGGGGTTCAGGTACATAATTCTTCGATGTTTGCATCACATGTAGACAGGGTGGTTAAGAAGGCATTTAGCACACTTGCCTTCATTGCTCAAACCTTTGAATAAAGGAGTTGGGACATCATGTTGCGGTTGTACAGGATGTTGGTGAGGCCTCTTCTGGAGAACTGTATCTAATTCTGGTCACCCAGTTATAGGAAGGATATTATTAAGCTGGAAAGGGTTTGGAAAAGATTTACCAGGATATTGCCAGGTATGAAAGATTTAAGTTATAAGGAGAGCCTGGAAAGACTGAGACTTTTTTCACTGGAACATGGGAGGGTCAGGGGTGGCCTTGTAAAAGTTTATAAAATAATGAGGGACATAGATAAGATGAATGGCAGGTATCTTTTCCCTAGGATAGGGAATCTCAAGACTGGGGACATATTTTTAAGATGAAAGGAGAAAGATATAAAAAAAAAGAGGGCAAACTCTTTACACAGAGAGTGGATTGTGTGTGGAATGAACTTCCAGAGGAAGTGATGGATGCGGGTTTGGTTATCACATTTAAAAGACATTTTGACAAGTACATGAATAAGAAATGATTGGAGGGATATGGGCCAAGCGCCAGCAGGTGGGACGAGTTTAGTTTGGGAACATGGTCAGCATGGAATGTTTGGACTGAAGGGCCTGTTTCTGTGCTGTATGACTCTATTAGGGGGAGAAGGCAGGAGAATGAAGTTTAAAAATATGTCAGCCATGATATATTGTTACAGTAGATGCGATGGGCCGAATAGCCTAATTCTGCTCTTATATCTTATGGTCATAAGCAGTTTTGAATGGTACACAGTTTCCACAAGTGAAAAACCTGCATCGTTATCTTCAGCATGCATCTCCCTTACAAATGCAATTTCATTTGAAGTGGGTTGTTAGAATTCTTAACATTCAATTGTCATGATACCATTTGATGTTATTACTGTACAGGTCAGATCCCTGACTGAAACCTGGCCTGAAAGATTATATTTTGATTTGTTTTGGTTTTAAAAAAGAAGTTTCTTGCTAAAGCATAATGCAATATTACAGATTTTGCTTCAACAATAATATAGGAATTTATTAACAGAAGAAATGAAGATAAACAAAAAATACCAAACTATACTTATAACACAAATTCAAAGATACTTTAAGTACACAGTAGAGGTATAATCCCATTAATTCCAGATACGCTTTGAAGAAGTAGCAAAGAGGATTGATGAGGGCAGAGCGGTCGACATGATCTATATGGACTTCAGTAAGGCATTTGACAAGGTTCCTCATGGTAGGCTGATTAGCAAGGTTAGATCACATGGAATAGAGGGAGAACTAGCTACTTGGATACAGAACTGGCTCGAAGGTAGAAGACTAGAAGACAGAGGCTGGTGGTGGAGGGTTGCTTTTCAGACTGGGGGTCTGTGACCAGTGGTGTGCCACAAGGATCAGTGCTGGGTCCACTGCTTTATATAAATGATTTGGATGTGAACATAGGAGGTATGGTTAGTAAGTTTGCAGACAACACCAAAATTGGTGGTATAGTGGACAGGGAAAAAGGTTACCTCAGAGTACAACGGGATCTTGACCAATGAGCTGAGGAGTGGCAAATTGAGTTTAATTTAGATAAATGTGAGGTCTTGCATTTTGAAAAGGCAAATCAGGACAGGACTTATACACTTAATGGTAAGGTACTGGGGAGAGTTGCTGGACAAAAAGACCTTGGAGTGCAGGTTCACAGCTTGCAAGTGGGTTTGCAGGTAGACAGGATAGTGAAGAAGTACGCTTTGGTATGCTTCCCTTTATTGGTCAGACCATTGAATATAGGAGTTGGGAGGTCATGTTGTGGCTGTACAAGACATTGGTTAGGCCACTTTTGGAATACAATTCCAAAATTGGCATGCAATTCTGGTTTCCCTACTACAAGAAGGATGTTCTGAAAGTTGAAAGGGTTCAGAAAAGATTTACAAGGATGTTACCAGGGTTGGAGGGTTTGGGCTATAGGGAGAGGCTAAATAGGCTGAGGCTATTTTCCCTGGAGCATCGGAGGCTGAGGGGTGACCTTATAGAAGTTTTTAAAATCATGGGGAGCATGGATTGGGTAAATAGACAAGGTCTTTTCCCTAGGGCGGGAGAGTCCAAAACTAGCGAGCCTAGGTTTAACGTGAGAGGGGAAAGATAGAAAAGGGACTTAAGGGGTAACATTTTCACACTGAAGGTGGTGTGTGTATGGGAAGAGAAAGTGGTGAAGGCTGGTACAATTAAAACATTTAAAAGGCATCTGGATGGGTCCATGAATAGGAAGAGTTTACAGGAATATGGGCCAAATGCTGGCAAATGGGGATTTATTTGGGTTTTTTGGGTTATCTAATTTCATTATAATCTTCCCTTTTTGGGAGCAATGGTCGATACAGCCATCTTCATCCAAAGACCTTACAGGACTGCTCAAAACTCAGAGGAAAAATAAACTCCCCTGTGAGATGTGGGTGTTTCCCCTTAAGCACAAAACATCCTTTACTAATCTTCTAAATTGGTGCTTGTCTATTTTGTTCGGTCCTGAAACCCTACCAATGTACACACAAAAAAAAAATCAAATCTAAACCAAGGCCTCAAAAATCATTTAAAAGAAATCATCATGGCTACAGAAATATGTACAAGTTCATTATTAACATCAAACACAATAATACCCACATCTCTCACTAAGCCAGAATCCAAGAAACCAAACTTGCAATAAATGATATTAAATACATATATATTATATATAAATCAGACAGTTTACATTACACTATTCAACCCTGAGTTGAGGTATCGCCTATAGCCCTCTATGTTAGCTTATTCTACCCAATTACCTAATGATTTCAAATAGAGAGTTTAGTGAGTGATGAGTTATTAAATGTCATTATCAATGTATGTTCTGTAGCTAACATTTAACTGCTTATACTGTGCCACATATTAAAATAAGGTAAGAAAGTGAGGTAAGTTTCTACCCACCAAATCCACCCAACCCACTGTCGCCTTTTCTATTTATTTCCTTCACCGTCCAGTATTTGATTCCTACTTCAGTGTAACAAAAGGGGCTTTTTGGTGAGTAACTGGTAAGCCGTTCTAGATGCAATAAATATTTAGTGACAGTTAAAATATGAAACGGCAGCTTTGCTGAGTTAAGTATGAACTTGTGGAATGTCATTGACACATCATGTGTCTGAGATGAACTCACCTGCAAGAAGTGACACCAATTTCACAAACTTGAGCTCTGGGTTTTGCAAATCAAGTGGCTAGAGTCATAATTGTGCATCCACAAAACAGAGAACTACAGATTTACGGAAGTGGTCATGCTGCAGTTGGGTGTATAATGATATTAAAAATATGTGTATACATATGTATGCGTGTGTGTGTTGTTTACACACATGTAAATCACACATTTTACATCACACTACTTGACTCTGAATTGAGCTGTAGCCTATTGTCCTCCACGTTAGCCTATTCTACCTTACAACTTAAGCAGATACAGAATGGGTAATCACTGTACAGTCCGAGAGAAGAGCAAGCGGTCAAGAATAACTTTGCCATGGGCTTTTGGTTACTTTAATAAACTAAAGGGGATAGGTTTTCTTCCATTTACCACATAAGTTGCCTACTAAATAATATGTAACCAATGCTGCTGTTAGTTTGTTACAATGGAAATCTTAAAACTTGTAATTTAGTGTGATTCCTTTAAGTTGGTCAATAAGCTTTGCAACTACCTTTTCAAAAGTTCAGTCTTTATGAGAATGATAACAATATATTAGCGTTGTGGTAGCTACTGAATTTTGATATGCAGAATGGGGCTTAGCTAAATAAGGACAATTTGTAATATTATCCCAAATATACATGCTTGTACGTAGGCACATGTTGTCAGTTCAATAATTATATGAACAGAATTCACAATATTAAGATTTCAAACTTCATTGAAATGCTCAGAAGGTTTGACAACTCATCCTGATCTGTTGATCATATACCCTTTGGGAAAGGTATGTGCTGTTCTTTGCTGCACTTGATTGACAACTAGGTTGTCTTAGTACTCTTTGCTGTCACTCATCATCACAATCATCATCATTGAAGTGTTCTTCCTCACTTTCTTTATGCATGATTGGTGTGCTGTATATTGTTCTGAGCTAGTTTCTGTTCCTTTATAATGTAGCACTTTGATCAGTGATGACTTTGTAAGATCCACATTGGTTGCATATGTTAGCGAACTTTACCATTACCTAAGAAAATTTTAACTTCTGCTTGTGTACTCGCATTTCCAGCTGCTTTTGACCTTGCAATGTTGCTTTTTCTCTGTTCTTGTGTATTCTGGTTATTGCAGTTCCACAAGAGGAAACCATATCATAAAAGTCAGGCATTGAAGGCATTTGTAGCACCTGAGGAGTTGGTTGGGTGGGTGTCTGTATGTCTGTCCTATCAGAGATCAGAATTGTAGTTTGTCCTAAAAAATTTCAAAGCAACAACGTTGTGTGTGCAGGGCAAAAAACATTTTTTTTTCAGTTAGCTTTATAAAGATTGACTCAATAAATAACATATCTGACGATAGTATATGTTCTGATTTTGCTGAGGAGGCTTGTTACTGTGAAGTGCTGGAGAGTGGCAGGGATATTTTTAATTTTTTGAGGTCCTTTGGGCTGGAACAATAGGAGAACAAATACGTGGCCATCGACCTGATGAAAAGGCAAGGGGAGGAAATCCCTCAACCATAAGTGTAACTGTGAAAAAAATTGGGTGTCTGGCCATGAAGAATAAACTAAATTCTTGGATTTTTCACATACTGAAAAAAGTATTGCGGGACTACGAACACAATCCCTGGAGCAGAGGAAGCCGAGGGGTGACCTTTATAAAGGTTTATAAAATCATGAGAGGCATGGATAGGGTGAATAGCCAAGGTCTTTCCCCCAGAGTAGGGGAGTCCAAAATGAGAGGGCATAGGTTTAAGGTGAGAGGGAAAAAGATTTTAAAAGGACCTAAGGGAGCTAAAAGGGCAACTTTTTCATGCAGAGGGTGGTGCCTGTATGGAATGAGCTGCCAGAGGAAGTGGTGGAGGCTGGTACAATTACAACATTTAAAAGGTATTTTGATGGGTACATGAATGGGAAGGGTTTAGAGGGATATGGGCCAAATGTTGGGAAATGGGACTAGAATAATTTAGGATATCTGGTCAGCATGAACAAGTTGGGCTAAAGGGTCTGTTTCCATGCTTTACTCTATGACTATGACTATGTTATTGTATTTATATATCTAGCTTGCATTCCCTGTCCAATACATGTTTTTGGTAGTTCTCTATGTGCTCACTTTTCTGTGTTTCTTTTGTTCTCCCCTGTCTTTGAAGAAAAATGGCCTGTCTCAGAATGATTCGACAATTGGTTTCTGGGCACAATCAACCAAACTTGTTTTCCAAGCAGAAGCTGTGCTGGGGGTGGGGATGTTGCAGTGTTGCAGGAAAATGCAGTGATGTGAAAATGTTGCTTTGAAGCACAATACTTAATGATAATTGATGTGGTAGCATGTAGTGTACATGCTGCCAGACTGTTTAAGCATAGATAGTGAAGTAATGATGTGTATGTCACATATCCACTTAGTTTTGAGGTATGTGCGCTGTTTACCACTGTACTGCAGTCCAGTGTGCTATGACTGGTTGTTGAGTGAAGGTGCCCAATTTGTTACAATCCTGGTTAACAGTAGAAGAGAGAGTGGAATAAACTGGTTCCTCTCCTTTATTCAAATCCTTCCTCAGTTGGTTGCAGCAAAGTTAATTTAAAAAGGAGTCCCTTCTTTGTGGCTATATCTTTCCAGCCCAAATGTATTTATGTTTTAAAACAAACAAACTAGGCTTCTTTGAATTAAAGAGTGAGTGTATTTGCTATTAAGACATGAGAAAAGATATTAAAATATGAGACACATACTATTGGAATAGAAATGAATGGGAAGTCCAAAATGGTAAAAGTTAAAACAGAATATAGATATCAGACTTTGGCTTGTCCATGGTGAATTGATTGTGAAATGTTGAAGCCATTAAATTGGGTGATTCCAGTTGCACTGATTTTGGCAGTTGAACAGTTGTTTGGATATTCTTGATTACAAAGCTAACCAGAAAGAACTTAACTGGTTTCTTTTGAAAGTGGCCATGTTGATTTAAATTTTCTATTTGCCAAAAACATTTCTTTTCATCTGTACATGCAGGGGTGTCTGGTTGAAGTTCTCTGCTGCACCCCCCCTTCACACAACTGTGTTGTACCCAGAACCTCCTTTCTTTCAATTCATCTCATGCCTGCAGCTGGGATACAAAACGGAAGGGATCAGGGTTCAGTTTTTTGAATGGCATCTCTGTTTGTATTCGTCCAAATGCCTTTTAAATGATGTTAATGTACCCGCCTCAAACACTTCCACTGGCAACTCATTCCATATGAATACCATCCTCTGTGGAAAACAGCTGCCCCTCAGGTTCCCATATATTCTTTCCCCTCTTACCTTAAACTGATGCCCTCTAGTCTTCGATTCCCCAATCCTGGGAAAAAGACTCAGTGCATTCACCCTATCCGTGCCTCTCATGATCTTATACATTTCTATAAGATTCCCCCCTCAATCTCCTACGTTCTAAAAAAAAAATGTCCTAGCTTGTCCAACCTCTCCTATAACTCAGTCCTTTGAGTCCTGGCAACATCCTTGTAAATTTCTTCTGCAATCTTTCCAGTTTAATAACATCCTTCCTATAGCAAGGTGACCAAAACTGAACACAATATTCTAAGTACAGCCTCACCAAAGTTCTGTACAACTGCAACATAACTTTCCAATTTCTGTACTCAGTGCCCTGACTGATGAAAGCCAGTGTGCCAAACACCACCTTCACTGCCCTGTCTACCTGTGACTCCACTTTCAGAGAACCGTGCACCTGCACTCCAAGGTCCCTCTGTTCCACTACACTCCTTAAGTGTCTACCATTCACTATGAAACTCCTACCTTCATTTGACTTTCAAAATGCAACACTTCACACTTGTCTATATTAAACTCCATTTGCCATTTCTCAGCCCACTGCCCCAGTTGATCAAGATCCTGCTGCAATTTCTGATAACCTTCCTCACTGTCCATGATACCGCCTATTTTAGTGTCATCGGCAAACTTACTAATCATACCTTGTACATTCTCATCCAAATCATTGATATAGATGACAAACGGCAATGGCACCAACCCGAGGCACACCACCACTGACAGGCTCCATATTACATGCATGTCATCTTAAATTTGTCAATTAGGACAAGCAGAGGTTAAAAGATAGTGGAATGAAAGAAAATATTGCAATCACAATTCAAATAACTGAGGAGAAAAGTTACAAATACAACAAATTCTTTCCCCAGGGAGATGTAGATTGGGGTACTTCACTTTGCTGAGAAACATGACAAGGTGTTACTGGAGTCTCAGAACTTAAGATGCAGTGTATAAAAGAGAATTATGGAATTAAAGGGAAATTAGGTGAGTAGACAGGAGGTACTGGTAAACGCTGAGTTGAATGAAGGTAAGCTCCTCTTTTAGCAGATGGCACCCTAATTGCTTTTGTGTTTGGCCACAAGGAAAAGCAATTGGTTCTTTTCATTCCCACCAAGGAACAGTAAGTTTGAGACATAAAAGAGAATTTGACAATCAAATGTTCGGCAGAAAGCAAACGAATGAAGTTGAAAGTGCCACATTAACCCAGAATGCTATTGGGAGAAAAAAGGTAAACACATACACCTTGTTATAGATTTTATTTCTCTGTCCTAGCCTTTGTCTGCAAGTGCCAATGGAGATTCATCATCTGTCTAGAGTCTAGTTGTGTATGTCTTAAAGCTGTTAGTGTTTAATGTGAGTAAAGTATCTCTGTACAAAAACCAAAAATTGGTCAAAGAATTCATGATGGAAAGAGTTTTTGAAAGCAATTGACCATTTGGTCCAATTGGAATTTTTAGGAGGATCCCTCTGTGGTGGGGTTAAAACAAAAGGTTCAACACTGAAGTCGAGAAAATGGCAAGTCTGTCAATGAAAACTCAATTTTTTTTCTCTTTCTTATGTGGCTGTAAAAGTCTGCTGTTACAGAGTCATAGAGGGATGGAAACAGGCCCAACTCATCCAAACTGACCAGGTTTTCTAAACTGAACTAGTCCCATTTGCCTCCGTTTGGCTCATATCCCTCTAAACCTTTCCTATCCATGTAACTGTCCAAATATCTTTTATTCAAAAGATGAAACACATGACAACTGTAAAGATTACCTCAATAGTGTGAGTATTATTTGCTGACCAATGAATTCCTGGAAAAGTAGATATTTTCAATCACCCTCTTTATATATGTTATAACAGATGTCTGGATCAGAAGGGACTTGAACCCAGGTCTTCTGGCCCAAAGGTAGGGACACCGTCACTGCGCATCAAGATTCTTAGACTTGCATATCTACTTACATTATACAGCCTTTGACAGCAGCTTGAAATTTCAGAATATGGCAGCTGATTGCTGTAAAAAGGATGTGTGGTTTGTCTTCCGCAGACAGTTCTGCACGAGGAAAGAACTGCCAGAATGAAAGTACAACTCTTCATTTATGAGAGAACCCTGAGCAGAATCTCCTCTCAGAAATGCAGAGCTCCCTTTTTGTAAAAGAGAAATGCATGAAATTTCTACTCCCCAGAAAATATTGCCCAATAAATGACAATGGAACTCATCTCCAGAGAGTTTAAGGAATTTGATGAACATCATGGGTTAAATACCAACACGTTACCTTTGTATACATGGGTTTATAGAAATACGTATCCAGATGATAAGAGAATCCTCACGAAATACCGAGGGACAAAGGAACACACAAAGCTTGCCTCTTGTAATTCCGATCTACATTTTTCATGATTAACATAATTAATTGCCTGCAGAGCGATTGATTGGAATAAAGTATGTCAACTTTATGGAGCAAGTTACTCCCTCCAAGTGAGTAGAAAGAATAGACACAGCAACTCACAGATGCACAAGGGAAGAAGGTCAAAACTTCAACAGGCATGCCTAATCCCTTTTTGAGCTTTCGAAAAGACAAACTTTAAGTGTTCAAGAACATACAGCACCCAGTAAAGCCCAGACTCCAAACTCATAAGTTGTCCTCGTTTTTCAAGGACTGCAATTTCCCCCTGACAGTGGTTGAAAACGCCCTCGTCCGCATCTCTTGTGTTTCCTGCACCTCAGCCCTCACACCCACTCCCCGCAATAAAAACAAAGACAGAACTCCCCTTGTCCTCATGTACCGTGAACCTCTGGATTCAACGCATCATTCTCCGCCACTTCCGCCATCTGCAATCTGACCTCACTACGAAGGATATATTTCCCTCCTCACCCTTATCTGCCTTCCAGAGAGACCGCGCTCTCCGCGACTTCCTCATCCGCTCCACAATTCCCACGAGCCCCACCACCCCCAGCACCTTTCCCTGCAACCGCAGGAGGTGCTACACCTGCCCCTACACCTCCTCCCTCACCTCCATCCCAGGCCCCAAACCTTCCACATTAAACAGGTGTTCACCTACACATCCGCTAATGTGGTCTATTGTATCCGCTGTTCCTGATGTGGCCTCCTCTACATCAGGGAGACCAAGCGGAGGCTCGGAGACCGTTTTGTGGAGCACCTACCCTCGGCTTGCGACAAATGACAAAACCTCCCTGTCGCAAACCACTTCAACTCCCCCTCCCACTCCCTGGACAACATGTCCATTCTGAGCCTCCTCCGGTGTCACAACGATGCCACCCGAAAACTGGAGGAACCGCACCTCATATTCCGCCTTGGAACCCTACAACCCAATGGTCTCAATGTGGACTTTATGAGCTTCAAAATCTCCCCACGCCTGACTTCATCCCAAGACCAGCCCTCCCTCTCTTCCCCACCTCCTTGACCTGTCTGTCTTCTCTCCCATCTATCCGCTCCTCCCACCTCACTGACCAACTCCCATCCCAACTCCCTACCTACACTTACCTTTACTAGCTTCATCCGGCCTCCTCGACCTGTCCGTCTTCTCTCCACCTATCTGCTCCATTATCCACCTTCTATCACCGCCTCCCTCTTTCTATTTATTTCAGAAACCCCTTCCCCTCCCCCATTTCTGAAGAAGGGTCCAGACCCGAAATGTCAGCTCCTCTGATGCTGCCTGGCCTGCTGTGTTCCTCCAGATCCACACCTTGTTATCTCAGACTCCAGCATCAGTAGTTCCTACTATCTCGAAGCTCATAAGTTGTTGAAATTGAAACTGGTCAGCAAATTAGAAGGAGTGGAGTTCATATCTCACCTACACCTGTACTGGGAGATCAGAAAAGATCATCAGGACGAGCAACATCACTACCTAGCAGTGCACCATCAACACTGTCACCAGCAAGTGACACATGAACAACATCAGGCATGCTTATTACAACACCACAAGCAATGCACACATCAGCGGTGCAGTGGTATATCTCACCAGTGAGAGCAGTGAGCGTCAAATCTAAGTTGGAAACATTAAATCTTAAAAACCAAGCAATGCTGTGAACAATATTCTGAGAAAAAGTGTTGAGTTCATATATTTTTGTAATTAATATGGCTTAAGATCATAAAATTTTTGAGCTTAGTAATGAAAAGACTTAATTTGGATAGCAGTTTCAAAAATTTTGCTTTGCAGCAAAAATGTTGATAAATAGAATATGTTGCAAAGATTGTTAAGTGTGAGGAAGCTTCCAATAGTTTGTGATTGAGTTTTGACTGTCTCAAGCTTAATGTTACGTAAAGTTAAGTTGTGGATCTAGTGCACAATGTTGAAGCTTGCATGCTTCCTTTCATTTGGACTAATCAGGTTATCCTTATTGCGTTTAGACATTCGAATACAAGAAGGAATGTAACTTGTGGGAGGGTAATAAATGAATTTTTCATATAACGAGTCCTGGAATCATGATTACCGGCCAGAATTATGGTTCCAAAGTATTGTGATAATTGTGGGTTTTTTAAAAATCTAAATACACAAGTTTGCATAATTAGAAGTTTTACTTTTGTTGATGTTTAACACTATAAATTAGGATATTTAAAATTTTTATGATTAATTCTGAGTTGGATTGATCTTGGGTCAGAAAACTTAAAAAGATTTTAAGATTTTGTTCTTAATACAATGTTTAAAAGGGAAAGTAATTTTAAATTTGGATAATGATAATTGGAACTTGTAAAGAAAAAATCTGAGTGACATTATTGAATCAGAGGATAGCAGGGCTACCCCTAGCAGGGCTTTGTGGGCTGATGCTGTCACTTTAAGAGGTTATTTTGTCCTGGGTTATTTCTTCCCCGAAGAGGGGTTGTAAGGCAGGGGTGCCAAACTGGCTACTTGAAGATGACTTAAGTAAGAAAAACCTAAACATCCTCTAAGTTGTTTAAGTTGGGACAATGAAAGCGGCCTGAATGGGCGAGGCCAGCTCTCAGATCCAGATTTCTGGGTTTTGGTTTCTTCAGTAACATCAGAAGCTGTTTTGGGGTCTCAAAAGGATTGAAAGCTTCAGTGAATCTCTCTTGGCTGCTACACTCTCTGAATTTTCTTGATGTTTCTTCCCTCTGGACTGAAGTACTGCATGTAAGAATCTACGTCCGAGTTTGCCTTTTTGCCAATGGGTGTGTTTATGGGATGTTAATAATTGGAAGTCAATTAATAATAGATATTGTATCTATTATTCAGTTAAATTTTCCACCAGTTAAATTCCTCTTTCTTTTGTTCGTATTTTAACTATAGTCTTTAAATAAATTGTGTTTTGCTTAATGCCAAGTAGTTTGACCAGTTGCATTGCATCGGGAACACGCACTTCACATCTACCTTTAAAAGTTAGAGTCTAGGCGACCTTAAAATATTTTGAAAGGGTCCAGTTAGGTCCATAACATTTGCATGCAAATCATTGTACTTCAGCCAAAAAGGGAAAAGTAATTTACTCTACCCACTTTGCCAACAGTTGCCATTTCATCTCATTGCGCCATCAAGTTTGACGGGATGATGGCAAGTTTCCAACCTTGTCTCCTTGTGAGTGAGTTGCAGGCTTTGCCCGAGACAAACAATGACTCTCCTTATCCTTCAGGTGCTTTTTCCCATTCAACCCCTTGATATCACTGTTATTTCTCCCTTGAATCTATGTATTGGGAGATCTGCTATGCCCTTATTGACCATTCACTCTCTTCAGCTGCAAGTTAAAATAATTAACAATTGTCTCAACTCCCCAAATACAGAGATCCCACCTTTTCCCCATCATCATTCCGTCAGCACCCCTGTCCATTGAACATCCAAAGCCAGAGTTGAGCATCCCACGTATCCTAGGACCGCATCCTGACAATTATCAAATATCCTCGGACTAACCATGATCATGGGAAAATTCTACTGTTTATTTCCCAAAACATTAAGATAAGCAAGTGTTGAAAATGTTTTGCAGAAATCTAGTTTAAACTTACCAGTGACCGTAAGTCCTAAGAGGTCAGTCAGGTGAAAGGCAAAGACAAAGGGAACCTGTCATAGTTCTGCAGAATGAGGTAAGCAGCAAGGGCAAAAGTGGGGAAAATGAGATTGACACAGTTAAGGGCTAAGTCCACAACAATGGAAGAGATTGCTTGGTGAAGGCAATTGAGTGATGAAAGTGGCATCAGAAGATATGGTAGCAATATCAAACTCCTACAAGGAACACAATTCTTACAGAAAGCAAAGCAAAAGGAAATATTCCATCAACTAGAAACATTAACAAAAATAAAAATGAAGTACTGCAGATGTTGGAAATCTGAAACAAAGTGCAGGAGAAACTCAGCAGATTTGTCAACAACAGTTCGGACAAAGGGTCACTGGACTCAAAACATTAATTAATTTTCCTTCTACAGATGCTGTCTGGCCTGCTGAGATTCTCCAGCACTTTTTATTGTTTAATGTAACATTAACTACTTCTCTTTCCACATATGCTGTCAGATCCAAATAATTACAGCGTTTTCTAGTTTACATCACATCCAGCATTCAGTGTTTTGTGTTTAGATTTAATTGAAAGTTGCATATTCAGAAGAAGAAAGATTTTATGCAATTAAGCTAATATCATGAAAGCTATCCAAAATAGATTATTAATATCCTTCAGGAAAATGAATTTCTTCCTGTTCAAACTAGTGTATGACTGATTCTTTAACTATTGACTTTTAAGCATCCTTTTGAGGTGGCCCATTAAAACACAACTGTCAGGAAACCATGTCACAAATACATCACCAGTACAAGAACAAATTTGAAAATGAAAACTCAACAGAAAAGTCTCATCAGGATTTTTATTACAGAAAACAAAATTGAAATTATCACAGTGAGGGTTGTAACTTGGTATAGAATGAAACAAAAACAAAGTTGCTGGAAAGGCTCAGCGGGTCTGGCAGCATCTGGGAAGGAAAAAACAGAGTTAACGTTTTGGGTCCGTTGACCCTTCCTCAGAACCCGGATCCGAAATGTTAACTCTGTCTTTTTCCTTCACAGATGCTGCCAGACCTGCTGAGCTTTTCCAGCAAATTTGTTTTTGTTCCTGACTTACAACATCTGCAGTTCTTTCGGTTTTTATTTGGTATAGAAAGACTTAGAGTCATATAGTCATAGAACTGTACAGCATGGAAACAGACCCTTCAGTCCAACTCATCCATGCCAATGGGATGTCCTAAATTAATCTAGTCCCATTTGCCAGCATATGGGCCATGGTACAGCCTCCACTACTTTGTCTCACAGCTCATTTCAGACATGTACCATCCTCTGTGTGAAAAAGTTGCCCTTTAGGTCCCTTTTAAATCTTTCCCCTCTCACCTTAAAGCTACACCCTCTAATTTTGGACTCCACTACCCTTGGGAAAAGACCTTGGCTATGCACCCTATCCATGCCCCTCACAATGTTATCAACCTCTATAAAGTCACGCCCAGCCTCTGACACTCCAGGGAAAATAGCCCCAGCCTATTCAGCCCCTTCCTTCAGCTCAAACCCTCCAACCCTGGCAACATCCTTGTAAATCTTTCCTGAACCCCTTCAAGTTTCACAACATCTGCTTTTCTTTTCACCTATATCTTAAAATTTGACAACTAAAACAATTATTTTCCAGATAAATAAGCGATCGTTATAAATTATCTGAATAGAAGCAAGATCTGTTGCTGAAATCCCCATCCATGCATTTGACGTGTGACATGATTTGTTCCAACATAGTCCTGCCTGGCCTCTTATATTCTACAATCCATCAACTAAAGGGAATCTAAAACTCAACTGTCAGAGTCTTAACTAGGCCCCCCGTGCTTGTTGATCTTCATTGTGTTGCTTAACAAGAAGCCAATGACTTCAAAAACAGCCTGGTTTTCAGATCACTCAAAAGCTTCACCACTCGCCATTCCTGAAATCTATGCCAGTCCAAGAACCAGACATTCCTATGCTCTTCGAAATTCTAGCTTCCTGATCATCCCTGATTTTAATCAGTCTATCATTGCATCCATGCTTTCAGTCATCAAAAGCCAAAAGCTCAGCAATTCCCTCTCAACTTCCTCATCCATCTTTTCTCTTAGGTGCTCCTTAAAATCTACTTCTATGAACTCCTCCAATATCTGTATTTGGCATTGTGTTAAATTTGGTTCGATAATGCTCCTGCGCTGCATTTTCAAAGTGTTTTGTTATGGTAATGGTTCTATATAAATACAAGCTATTGTTAGTAAATTGCTCTCTAAGAAGGAAGAGGGGGAGAAAGAAATTAATCCAAATAAAAAGAACATTTAAGTCTGTTGATTTATTCTTTAATGTCAGTTTGCTTGCAACAAAATAACTTCATAGTAGTGGATCTGAGAACCATTTGCATTTCACACAGTTCAAAACATTAAAATCGGTTTATAGCATACAATAATCAAAACTGTCAAAACAAAACTGACAAAAAATACACTTTTGCTACTTCAGAACTGTATAAATACAAATTAACGTTTAAAACAGAAGTTAAAAAAATAACATTTATCATGCAATTATATACAGGAACTTAAATTGGAGTTTTAATTTTTCTGCATTTTATCTGTTGATATTTACGTCTATTTCTTGTATTCAGTTACTTAAGAAATATGAATAAGTGATTACATCAAAAACAGAACAATAGAATTTTATGATTAATTTCAATTTAAATAAATGCTTTAGCATTAATGAAAAATGAATCCAATCACACAACAGCTTACAGAATAAGAAAAATATTTTCCTGTATTAGCTAATATTGGACAAAAAATATAGGCACATAAAGTACACAAAAGTTTCATTATCAATAAGGAGGTGGATATAAACCCATTGTCTAACATATTGCTGACAATATTTTGTGACAGAACTTTATATAACAAAATTCAAATAATGTTATTTTTTAAAGTGCAATCAATGTTGTCATAGGATTAAAATTGTAAAATGTACAAGAGATACATGATTGACAGCAGAACTGTTTGTTATACGAAAGACATTGTTGGTATTCTCTCATGAACTGAGTCTATTCACTATCTTTCCACTGATCTTGTATATTTATTACTTAAAATCTAGACAAGTGATACAACGTATTTCCAATTCATCACAGTACTTGCTGCATTATCTCTGTGCAGTCCCAGTTCATACAACGTTTAGAGTGGTCTATGCCTTAATGAAAAGCTATTTTTTCCCCCCCGACCAGACTACTGTAGACATGTAGACACAAATGTGACTGCTTAATAAAATGAAATAAACAATTTAAAGTCATGGGACTTGTACTAAGAAATCAAAAAAGCAAATCAATTTGTGAGGAAGTATAACAAACCTTTTTGTATCATATTATAATTTAAGGTTCAGTCTCAATCAGCACAATGGTGGAAATATGCAAAAGATTAGTTAAGAAGAAATTTCCCATTTACACCAAATCAACAGCAAAAACCAAAGGGACAAGTAAATGATGCCATGTTGGGCAATTACAAAGTAGGCACCACTACTGTTTTGCAAGAAATCATGAAATATTTTGAGTACACAGGTATTTTCCACTCTGAGAAAAAAAAATTTCAGTGGTCAATGAGTCCTACAGAACAAACTCATGACCAGAGGTACTTCCATCTCTCGCTGTGCGAGTTATGCATCTCAATTTAAATATGTCAATTAAGAAAAAAAATACATAGACTGTCACAGTGCAAGAAGTCATTTCACAGTTGGTCATAAAAGTATTTTAAACATTTTAACACAATAATTGACTAAACAGGTCACTTAAAAATTTAAAAAAAACCTTGCATCTATTATCATGTTAAAGATGGAAATTGAAGGTTGAAGGGTTTAGGATTAGTTAGAGCCAGTTTGGGTTTGTGCAGAATGTTGAAGGGTCAACGCTTTGAGCCAAGCGTACAGATGCAAGCTTCAAAATTTTTAAAAAATCATGTTGCTAATTTTAGTTATACTGCTAAAGTCAGATTCATTTTCAAGGGCCAAAAAGGGTCAGCAATCCCTTGGCAGCCAAGTTAGGTTATCAACCAGTTTTGAAACAACACCAGAGTATTCCTGAAGCAATTCTTTACACTTTTCGTCAAAAATGGTGGTTGGACCATGAAGTCAAGGAAAGAAGCTGCGGAAAATAATAATTTAAAAAGAGTGCCATCCACATATGACCTTGCATTTTTCTTTTAATCCTTAGATCAACTGGCAATTACCCCCAAGTAGAACCTAAAGGTTTGCCCAGACGTACATATACTGCAAGAAACTGTTCATCAAATTTCAAGGTATAGGAGGAACTTACATCTATTCGGTCAAAAAGATAAAAATATTTCCTAGATGTAAAAACACTGATCCTGTAATATCTGCGTTCTCCATTCAAACAATTCCAACAAAGTAGACAAATTAAACTCAACAGTGGAAGCTTTCCGGGCAGCTAAAACCATCAAGAACCAGTACTTGCTTCAAACCCAAAAATAGTGAATTTTAACTATTGGATAGAGAGTAGCCTCCAATTTGCCACAATCACAGGACTGGACAAAAGCAGGAGTTACTTAACCATAAAGAAAGTGTTATTCAAATAGTTTCCACTTACCAAGTCACACTTTATTTACACATGCATTGTACATGACACTGACCCAGCTAGCTCAGAGCTGGCTCCTAGAGTGAACAGAACCCCCAACACTCCTGTTTTTATATGTCAGTCAGGGCACCTTGATTCGACCAGGTTAACAGCCTCAAACAGGAAACTCGTATTCTGCGAGGTCCACCTGGCTGAACTCATTCCAATCACTACAACAAATGAGTGGAAAATATAGTTTCTACTTGTGGAATGCATTAAGACTAAACGTGCCAATGAAAATGATATTTGTTTTAGAAATTTTAGGGACTGTCACAGTATGTTACTGGACATGATAGCTGCTTAGAATCTTTTCTGAATAGCAGTCAAAAAATATTAGAGAGGGACATATCAGGTATTAAAATTGATTTCTATAAAAATGACAGAACTTTTCAGGTAGCTATATATCATTTTGCAAACATTGCACAACTTTTTTTTTATGAAACACAGTTCCTCGAAATGAATATGGCTTCTACAGAATGCTTGTACTTGCTTTTCAGAAATTGAAACTGAAGTAGTAGGAAAACCTGTAGGCTGTATTTTGAATGAGTTAAACAACAGTCAGGAGAATATCATTTAATGTCAAGAAAATAATTAATTTTGAAACCTGTAGTTGGTTCTGGCTCCAGGGTCGATTGCAGTGTCTATGTCAGCAGTGGGGAATGCCATCATGCAGGATGCACAACTTTAGACATGCTAAGAATTGAGGACACCATTAAACTCTGTACTTGTTAACCAAGTTACTGTTAAAGGTCTCCAAGGATATTTAATGATTTGAAAGTCATGGCCTACTGAACTTCCTAAGACTACAGGAGGACACTGCCTAAATCTTATACAAGGCAGCTGGACTTCAATTGGTTATTGTTACATGGAGACCAGAAAGGTATGCATGTAGATAATATGCAACATGGATCTTTTAAAATAATCAAAATGTTCAACAAATTCTTCTGGAATTACTTCCCTTTCCATATATAATGCAGAGAAAGATCTGGAAAATATTTTTACTCTTACCTCTTCTAAATAAATACTGATGTAAATAAACAAGCAAAATAAAACAATCCTGAAAATCCTATAGCAACTGATTTATAAAAGTGTGACAGTTAAAGTTGTTGGTCCTTCAATTTCAGTGAACAAATTGTACAAGCACCTTTTCATTTTTCCAACTGCTGACAGACTTGAATATTTCTGAATTTCTGTTTTTATTAAATATCCAACAGAATCTTAGCTAAAATGTTATCTTAAGTGTAACATAAAAATGGATAATGACAAAGCCAGAAGCAGTATAATGTGCAGGTACAATACTTTCTTGCACTGTTCTGCATTGATCCGATACAGTGCAGTTAAAGTCCTAAGAGACATGGATCCGAAGCACAGTAAGATTCTGTTCCCAGGTCCAGAAACAGGACTTTTCTTTATAGTGTGCACAACAGCAAATCAACACTGATTCAAAGTCTTCCGGTGTTCAGGGCTCATTAAATCAACTGCCATGCCAAGATATGTATTTCAGAGTCTGTCTGACAGCATTTCTTCAAGCCAGCTCCAATCAAGAGACTGAAAAAGAGTAGACAGATATTGACTAGTGGGTACTGCAATTGAAAATCAATTCTTTATCCACTCTATGCAAACGAGCAGGGAAGTCCTGACCTTAGATTATGAAAGTCTACACTCAATAATAGGAGTACTGATAAGCCTTCAAGTTAAGAGTTCAGGATGTTACAAGGTATCAGACTTCTTCTGCATGCAAAGAAAAAACACAGGCTTAAGTGTTCTTTGCTGAACTCTTTATGCAAAATAACTTCACAAACTTCAACATACATCATTTATCTTTACTGAACATATTCACAGCATAATAAAGAAACAATGTAATTAACACAGGCCCATTAATACTCAAATCTATTATATTATTTCATAATGTTATGAGTCAGTAACAGTTGGACTTTTTCTTCCAAAAAAGAAATGAGTGCCAAGAATGTTCAGATCGTTAATGTTTGTATTGCCAGAATTTATAGCAAATTGTATTGCACCTGACATGGTAATCTATTAAGACAGCATTTAAAAAAAAATTTAACATTAGAGATTACAAATGAAATCATCGGGCACGTGTTACTATGGCCTCCTGTGTATAAGTCGGATAATGTATTATGATGATGCTGTGGCTTTCTAAGGTGTATTTTGTCCTGGTTTCTTTTAAGAAAGAGATTGAACAAGAAGTGCTAAGCAGTCTATGTTAAACGGCTTGGGAGGCTTTAGGATTTTTTTAAAAAAAGTTGGAACAATAGAAGCAGCCTAAATGGATGCGGTCAGCTCTCAGTCCAGGACTTTTAGTTGTTTTAGGCTTTGTGATTCAGAATCAGAAGCTGCTGGCATTTTTAAGTTGCAGAAGCTATTTTCTCCCTCTCCCATCTTGGTTACAGGTAGGAGCTGGGGTTTCTTTCCCTACTGCGGTGTTGCATGTGAGAAAATCTGATTTCTCAATTTGTCCCTATGCCCAGTGGTGTATTTATGGGATGTTATTATATTGGAACAGTTAATTAATCATTACTGTATCTATTATTATGTTAAGTTTTCCAACAGAGTTAACTTATTCTAAGTTCTTCTTTCTTTTGTCGTATTCTAACTTATATTTGAATAAATTGGGTTTTGCTTAACGTCAAGTAGTTTTGACCGGTTGAATTGTATCTGGAACACAGCACTTTAAATTTACCTGTTAAATAAGAAAAAGTGAGCGTCTAGGCTACCTTCTTAAAATATTTTGAGGGGGGATGATCTGTTGCATTATAGTATCATGAAAAAATAACTTCACAATAGCTAAATTGTACTTTAAAGGAGCATCAGCATTCTGAAGAGAGAATTAGCCAGTAGCATCTATAGCCAAAACACATTGGTCCAGACCTTCTGGTCTCAATATAGTCGGAAACCAGCTGTACCTTTACAGATACACTTTGAAGTCCTCATGCACGAAATACACAGGATTTGCTCAGGAAATGTAAATTTACATTGGGCAATTATCTTGCATCCAAAATGCTCTGGAAGAATTCCCAATGGAGATAACAGTCAGAAATTTGAGAGTTTAGACTTACACAGGAAACGTTAGAGGGATTAAAACTTACTGTAACTCTGGGGTAATGTGAAAACTGACCACCCTGATTCACCATTGACCCCTAACATTCCTCCCAACATTCCCAAACCATTGGCTTCCCATGCTGCATGAATAAGAGTGTCACTTCTTGGAAATTTAGGCCCATTTACCGTAACTCAGTTAAAATTTTGAACAGTACTTACCGATATACTATTATTCTGTTCTGACAGAGTTTCCCGCATCAAATCATGCAACTGGCTGCAGAAATGTTGGTTCTCTTCAATTACAGACATTGAAGATTCACTATAAGTCATATAGAAAGATGACCAAATGAGCTCACAATGTGGATTACTTTGTGTTTGACAATTAGGCTTAGCTGAACTTAAAGACTGGAAGCCCAACAGACATCTATTTTGGTAATCAAATTTATATTTATATAAGGTACACAAATACTATCACATTTATTAGCTTTTTTTTACATTGTTGGGTTCACACATTTGAAAGCATTTCCAAGATTATCAATATCTAAATCTAATAGAAAGTTTGAAATACTCAAACTAACAAGTACAGAATAGGAAGATCTAATTATTTTGACAGATTTCAAAACCACTGAACCGTTTCCAGATTTGAACTGCTTTTTCCAAAAACTTCAGTCAATTTTTCAAAGCATATTAACCAAATGTACTTAGTTAAAATGTACACTGCAAATTCAAGTGTAAATAAAAGACAAAGTAAAATCCAGATAGTTCCTACCTGTTTTTCATTGCAGGTATAGAGGACAAAGGGTTAGGTAAAGCATTTTGTGGCATAAAATTTTGCCCTTGTTGTGTCCATCCTAAACCATGGGGTGAACCAGAAGACACCGGGCTTGCACTTTCAGGACCTCGAGCTGTGCTCTGAAATGAAGGCAAGGGTTGGTAAAACTCAATGCATGGTATGAAACAGAATATTTTCCTTTCAAAAAAGGGAAAAAAGGCAGCATTAAAGCACACTGCCATACAGCAGGCATGGATGCAAGTTCAAGCTCTTCCTGTCAGGAAAGTTACAGGTTATCAAACAAAAAGGACAAAAGCAACAAAAAAAAAGTTGTCTGAACAATAATAAACACAGAGTTAAGTGATTTTTTTCCGGGCTGGAGGAAGGTACGTATAAATGATCTAAAGCTGCGCACGTATGAGACAATTTCAAAAGTTGTCAGGCAACACATGTGCAAAAGCTGTAAACTGTGAGGAGAACAGCATAGGGCTTCAAAAATACACGAACATGTTGGTGGAGTGGGTGCATAGGTGGCAGATGAAATTCAATGCAGGAAGTGAGAGAGGTGAAATATTTTGGTACAAAGCGCATGGAGAAATGGTATAAATTGAAAGGGTACTATTCTAAAAGGTATGCAGGATGGAAACACGCACAAGTCATTAAAGTTGGCAGGATACAAAGAGAGACACTGCCATTTAAAAAAAAACACCATATTCTAAGCTTTACTAGTAGCAGTATAGATTACAGAACAGGGAGGTTACACTGAGGTTATAGAGGGCACTGGTTAGACCTCAGCTGGAGTATTGTGTACAGTTCTAAGTGCACACTGTTGGAGAGAGTGCAGAAGAGGGTTTACAAGAATGGTTCCAGGGATGAAACATGTCTGTTAGGACCGTTTTCCTTACAGAGATGGCCAAAGGGTTTCCAAAATCATGACGAGTTTAGACACAACAGATAGGGGGGATATTGTTATCCCTTGTAAAAGAATTTGTAACCACAGGGCAGAGTTTTTAAAAAATTGCAAGAGAAGCAAATATGAGGTGATAAACAACATTTTTGCACAGCAAGTGGGTTAGGTTCGGAAATAGACTGCCTGGAAGTGTGATGGAGGTAGGTTTAATTCAGGGATGGGATAATTATTTAAATAGAAACAATGTGCAGAATTACAGGGAAAAGGCAGGAAATTGGCACAAAGTCAAATTCCAGAAAACTGGTCAAGACTCAATGAGCCAAATGGCCTCTTTCAGCACGATAACAATTCTGAGATTGCATTCAGATTCCAAGCACAGGTTGCAGCATTTCCCAATATGAGAAGATAATTAAAGCTGGCTTTTAAGTATGGCACCATGAAATATTATTTTTCATCAAAACTTTCCTCCACAAAAAATTTTGGCTGGCCCAGGATGAAGAAGTCAAGTAATATTGAAGGCGCATCTATCTAACATAGGATTCTTCATGGGCTTGTCAGGGCAAATGCTGACAGGATGCTTCACCTCATGGGAGAGTCTTGGACTAAAGGGAGTGTAGTCTCAGAATTGAGGGGTATCAATTTAAGGCTGAGATGAGAAGGAATTTTTTTTCTCAGAGGGCTGAGTGTCTTTGGAACTCTTTGCCAAAGAGAGCTGTTGGGGCACAGCCCTTGTGTACATTTAAAAGTGAAATAGACGAATTCTTGATCAGGACAGGAATCAAGGGTTACGGGGAAAATGCACTTGAGGAATATCGGATCAGTCATTCCTCAATCAGACACACTTCACAGGCTGAAATCAAAGCCACTTATAAGGAACTCTAGCAACATGTCATCCATTATAGAATCCCTCCAGTGTGGAAGCAGCTCATTCGGCCCATCAAGTCCACACCAACTATCTGAACAGCATTCCACTCAGACCTACCCACGAGCCTATCCCTGCCTTTCCACTCAAGATACTTTGGCAATTTAGCATAGCCAATAACCTGCACACCTTTGGACTGCAGGAGGAAACCGGAGCACCCAGAGGAAACCCGCACAGACACAGGGAGAACGTGTAAACTCTAAACAGACAATCGCCCAAGGTTGGAATCGAACCCAGGTCCCTGGTGCTGTGAGGCAGCAGTGCTAACCACTGAACCACCGTGCCGCCCTTTTATCTAGTTCATACTATGTTCTTCTTGCACAACGAGGTGATGGCCTAGTGGTATTATCGCTGGACTGTTAATCCAGAGATCGAAGTAATGTTCTGGGGATCAGAGTTTGAATCCCACCATGACAGATCATAGAATCCCTACAGTGTGGCAGCAGGCCATTCGGTCCATCGACTCTCCATAGGGCATCCCATCCAGACCCACCCCCTGCCCTATTCCTGCATTTCCCACCATTGACACTACAGGTAATTTAGCATAGCCAATCCACCTAACCTGCACATCTTTGGACTGTGGTTGGAACTCTGAGCAACTGGAGCAAACCCCGCGCAAACACGGGCAAAGGATTTCACGTGACGGAGCCAAGTTTGTGAGAGCTTGAGATTCTGCATACATGTCAGAATAATTATGTAAGGAGACAGCCTCAAGACAATAAGATTAAAAAGAAATTCAAGAACAGATTCCTCTTTTTATTATATAGTATACGAAGCAAATTTCCCTTCTATGAACTTTTAATTTAGAAGAATGATCAGCAGTACCAACAATTTTAATGCTTTTATGATGTCACTTAGTTGCAAAAGGCTGTTGATTGATATAAATGTACTCCTGCTACACTACCAAATATGAAAAGGTTAACCTTTTATCAGCAATTATAACCAAATTAATCAAGAATGCAATGCGAATGAAGCACATGGTACAAGGTGCAGAATGTTCAGAAAGCAAGTTACCATCCTCTCCAATGCTTTCCTGCTGAAATAAGGAGTCAAGTCACTCATTCACTTCCCAGTCAGAGACATAAACACAGTGTATCTTAGATGAACATACGAGTTAAGAACATTTGGCCCCTCAACCCTACTTGACCATTAATTAAGATCATGGCTGATCGGATTATAACCTCAACACCACATTTGCACTTACCTCCCAATAACTTTTCAGCTTTTTTCTCCTCAAAAATCAATTCATATCTGCCTTAAAAATATTCAAAGGCTGCCTTCCTTAAATGACAGTGGAAGCACACACTCAGAAACATTTCTCCTCATCTCTATCTTAAATTGACAATCTGCTTATTTTTAAACAGTGACCCCCTGGTTCTTTTACCAGTGGAGAAGTCTTCGCATGGAAAAAAAAAAACAATAAGTTATTGTGATACTGATTAAATAAGACAAAAAAGGTTAAAAATATGAAAATACATTATCTTGAAGACTTACCATGGAGCGACAGTATGCAATAAAAAACTGAAAGTATACCCATTCCACCCAAATTTAGAGTGGCTGAGATGACAATAGTGATGGTTTTATAATAAGATTGATTGTATTGAGAGATTTTAAAAAATTCATAATACCGCTAGATATAGGAAAAGAGTACTTACACAAGCAATTTTTAACAAATACCATATTTCTTTCTGCCTCTTTTCTTGCGACCGCAATAACATTTTTTCATTTTCTCTAATGTTGTCAAGCGCTTGTTCAATCTTGGGAAAAAGATCAATGATTTTCTGCTTGCAGGCCAGAAGTTTACTGTAAAACAAAAATAGACAATAGTTAAAGAAAAAGCTACCATGACAGTTCGGTGATAATGTATTACTTACAAAGGATATACTGATTAATATCAAAACACACAGTTTGAAAAGTCAATACATTTAGTTTGACACCAGTGTTAGCTCTGATAAACCAAGCTTTTACAATGTTCGTTTGAGTCTAAGCAAGCGTATCTTTCAGTACTTATACCATTGTTGGGACTGTAAATATCGGGAAGATCAAAATCGCCATCTTTAGTCCTTTGGATAAACACTGTTTCCTAGCAACCAACTCCATTTCTCTCCTCAGCAACAGCCTGAGGTTGAGACAGACTGTGCACAACCTTCGTGTAATACTTAACATTGAGATGAGCTTCCAAAAATGTACAATCTTAAAAACATTTTAGCATCACGTAAACCTGCCCTGCCTGATCAGCTGCTCAAATCTTCACCATGTCTTTGCCTTCTCTAGAATTCATTCTTCAAATAAACTCTTGCTGACCTATTATATTTTACCTTCCATAAAATTCAAAGTTCTGCTGCTCATATCCTAATTCACACCAAGTTGTGTTCATCCGTCATTCCCATACTGACCTATAATTTCTTCTGAGTGGACAATGTCGTGATTATAAAATTCTCATCCTTGTTTCTAAGCTCCTCAGCGGCCTTGCTCCTCTCATCTCTACTCCAGTCCCACACCCTCAGAGGTATGTGCTCCTCTAAATCAGTCCAGGTAAGCATCCCTGCTTGGCCATACCTTCAGCTGTGCAATTCCCTCTCTAAACTTCTTCACTTCTCTTTCTTCCTTTGGACATATTAAACTCTCTTCTTTGAAAAAGCTTTTGGTCATGTACTCTTACATTTGATGTGGTTTTGTGTCACATTTTGCTATCTAACACTTCTGTGAAGAGCCTTGGAAGGTGTTATTCTAGCAAAGGTGCCATTAAAAATACATCTTGTCTTGCTATTAGACAGTGTACAAGACACGATAGGTATTCTTTCTACGAGCCTTCTCCACGTTCCCTTTTAAAGCTAGATAGTAGATAAAAGAAAAAAAAGGTGACAGATCATAAACTGAAGAAAGATATTGCACACATACACTACAAATGAACTGGACTTAATTTTTAATCTCATCAGTGAACCTTGACATTGATGCATTTTTGAGTTGCATAGGTAATAAATGCAACTAAATAAAAGTACTTTGAAAGTATTAGCAGGAAACAAGGAACCAAAATTAAAGGGAAAATTTAACCTGATTAGGAATAATGAAGCAGACAATGCATATGATGTCAAAGACGTCTTAACTCAAATCAAAGTACATCAATGGTCACATGAGGGCTTCCATGATTAGTAGTGTAGTGATTATGGATAGTTCAGATCTTCTGTCCATTGATGGCACTGTTTAGGGAATGCTTTTATATAATATAAAATATTCTCAAGCACATGGCAAAAGGGATTGCAGCTTTTTGTGTGAAATGACAAGCAAATATTGTCATCCCTAGAAAGAGAGAATAATCCTACTAAACTATTTTATACAATGCAGTAAATGCCATAAAGTAAACAGACTCTTTAAGAAGTGGAGCATTATACATGTTATTAAAGAAAAAAAAGCATTAAAATTCTGTACATTCTGATCAGTAGAGTTGATCTACCAAACTACTACATTAATCACGTAAGGCAGTTAACAACATAGTTGAACAGTAATGACTAGATTTTAAACTAGATCTGCCACCTAAGTGTTATGACTACAAACAAAGGCTTAGAGGCTGCACATTTTCTGGCAAGGATCTCTCATCCTGACTTCGCAATGCCTCTTGGCCACTGATCTGGCATAACTCAGCGTTCAATGTGGAATACTCCCTACTCCCCTTCTGCCTACCTGGGGACAGATCAGCACTGAAGCTCTGCAGGACAAAGCAGTCTGCTTAATCAGGGATTCAAGCATAATCTAAACACCCAACTTCCCTAACACTGATGTACAGTGACTACATGATGTACAAGGGTGTATTGCAACAACTCAAAGGTTTGGCAGCACTAGCCAAACCTCTGACCTCCACTGTCTGGAAGAACTAGGACAGTAGTATACAGGAGCATCATCACCTCCAAACTGCCCACCATCCTGATTTGGAAATATATTGCTGTACCATTACCAAGAGAGTAAAAACCTTGGAATGCTTCCCTTTCAGTTGTGTGACAATGCCTTCACTGTATTGACTGAAGTTGTTCAGGAAACATGACACCAGCATCTTCTGAAGGGATAAACAATAAAACAATGGCCTTAAGATTTCTCTAGCTGAATAGTTATTAAAATCAGAGTTAATTTAAGTGACCAATTGGTAAGAAACTGAACCAAACAAACAGTGGAAGAGTGACACACGTACGTTTGCAGGAAAACACCAAAGGTGAATCATTTACAATGAACAATTATCGACCAGACATGAAACTCAGCTAGCTTTTTAAAATGGTCCAAGTTTACAAAAACATCAGATTTACAATTTTGCAAAACCAATATAAATCATGACTATTATATAAGAACTATAAAAAAGGTAATTCAGTAAAAGGGATAGTAGGAACTGCAGATGCTGGAGAATCTGAGATAACAAGGTGTAGAGCTGGATGAACACAGCAGGCCAAGCAGCATCAGAGGAGCAGGAAAGCTGACGTTTCGGGTCTGGACCCTTCTTCAGAAATGGGGGAGGGGAAGGGAACTCTGAAATAAATCGAGGCGGGGGACGGGGAGGCAATGATGGAAGATGGATAAAGGAGCAGATAGGTGGAGAGAAGGCGGACAGGTCAAGGGGATGGACCCAGTAAAGGTGAATGTAGGTGGGGAGTTAGGATGGGGGTTGGTCAATTGAGGGATGACCGTCAGGTCAAGTAGGCGGGGATGAGGCTGGTAGGTAGGAGGTGGGGGTGGGGGTGGGGGTTGGTCAGTGAGGTGGGAGGAGCGGTTGGGTGGGAGAAAAGACGGATAGGTCAAGGAGGTGGGGACGAGTTGGGCTGGTTTTGGGATGAAGGTCGGGGGTAGAGAGATTTTGAAGCTTGTGAGGTCCACATTGATACCATTGGGCTGCAGGGTTCCCAAGCGAAATATGAGGTGCTGTTCCTGCAGCCTTCGGGTGGCATCGTTGTGGCACTGGAGGAGGCCTAGGATGGACATGTCATCCAAGGAGTGGGAGGGGGAGTTGAAGTGATTCGCGACTGGGAGGTGCAGTTGTTTATCGCGAACCAAGCATAGGTGTTCCACAAAGCGGTCTCCAAGCCTCCGCTTGGTTTCCCTGATGTAGAGGAGGCCACATCGGGAACAGCAGATACAAACAGACCACATTAGCAGATGTGCAGGTGAACATCTGTTTAATGTGGAAGATTTTGTTGGGGCCTGGGATGGGGGTGAGGGTGTAGGTGTAGAGGCAGATATAGCACTTCCTGCGGTTGCAGGGAAAAGTGCCAGGGGTGATGGGGCTAGTGGGGAATGTGAAGTGGACGAGGGAGTCACAGAGGGAGCAGTCTCTTCAGAAGGCAGAGAAGAGTGGGGAGGGAAACATGTCCTTGGTAGCGGGGTCAGACTGCAGGTGGCGGAAGTGGCGGAGGATGATGCGTTGAATCTGGAGGTTGGTGGGGTGATAAGTGAGGACGAGGGGGATTCTGTTTTTGCTGTTATTGCAGGGAGGGTGTGTGAGGGATAAGTTGCGGGAAACACAAAAGATGCGGTTGAGGGCGTTTTCAACCTCTGTGGAGGGGAAATTGCGGTCCTTGAAAAACGAGGACATCTGGGATGTCTGGGAGTGGAATGCTTCATCTTGGGAGCAGATGCGGCGAAGGCGAAGGAATTGGGAATAGGGGATGGCACTCTTGCAGGAAGGTGGGTGAGAGGAGGTGTATTCTAGGTAGCTGTGGGAGTTGGTAGGCTTGAAATAGATATCAGTTTCCAGGCGGTTGCCAGGAGATGGCAACAGAGAGGTCTAGGAAGGAGAGGTATCGGAGATGGTCCAGGTGAACTTAAGGTTGGGGTGGAAAGTGTTAGTAAAGTGGATGAACTGTTCGAGCTCTTTGTGGGAGCACGAGGCGGCGCCAATACAGCCATCAATATAACGGAGGAAGAGGTGGGGGATAGGGCCAGCGTAGCTGTGGAAGAGGGACTGTTCCATGTATCCTACAAAGAGGCAGGCATAGCTTGGGCCCATGCAGGTACCCATGGCCACCCCCTTTGTCTGTGGGAAGTGGGAGGAGTTGAAGGAGAAGTTGTTAAGGGTGAGGAAGAGTTTGGCTAAGCGGATAAGGGTGTCGGAAGAGGGAACCGGTCAGGCCTGTGGGAGAGGAAGAAGCGGAGGGCCTTTAGGCCATCTGCATGGGGAATGCAAGTATATAGGGACTGGACGTCCATGGTAAAGAGGAGGTGTTGAGGACCAGGGAATCGGAAGTTTTGGAGGAGGTAGAGGGAGTGGGTGGTTTCATGGATATGTGAAAGAGCTCATTCAGCCCAGATTGTCTGCACCAGTAGCTGCCCATCCCAATTCTACTTTCCAACATCTGGTCTGTAACTTTGCACGTTACAGCATTTCAGGGACATATCCAGGTTCCTTTAAAATGAGCCAAGGGCTGGCATTAAGAGTTTAATGTAGCAATATTAGAAACTGCACTCTGACTTTCAAAATTACACAGTCTGCTTTCAACATTGAACAAACATGTTACACTTTTAAAAGGAACTGGCGGGAAGGGAAGAAAACCAGTAGCAAATTCCATTTAAATCAAATTAGCGCTATAACCAAAGCAGATGTAGGTTTCAATATAACAAATACTGGATGACATGATGACTAAGCTGGAGGTATGTCTAAATATTTTCAGCAGAGAGCTCATTGAAATATTTGTTCAATTGTAAACAGAATTTTCAAGTCAGCCCTTGGAATGAATTGGTGCATAATACCATTAAAACTTCAAGTGACAGACACTTGATCTGGCCTGGTTATTTTGTAATTGTGCTTTTTTCTTTTAAAAAAAAAGCTATGCATTAATGTCCAACTTCTTGGCCACTCATTTTATTCTCAAAGATCTATTAATGGCATATGTTAAACTATGATTATTCAAATGCAAGATCTGACATTGACATTGGTCAGTGGGAGAAAGGCACACATGTTTCAGCCAAGCATAACTTATTCTAATCCAATATTGATTCAAGCTCCTACTCTACTGGGGTTAAGAGTCAGGAATCAAGGCAAATATTATGACTTATCTTTCTCTTCCCTAATTAGGTCAACTGGATCCTCCTTAAAATTGGCTAAATGAACTAGTCATAAAATACAACATATGAATTTTACCCTCAAATAAAAACAAATTGCTGCAGAAACTCAGCAGGTCTGGTACCATCTGTGGGAAGCAAAGCATGAGTTAACATCTGCTAATTTTTTTTTAAAAAGTTAATATGATAACTTCAATGACAATTTTCCAAAGAAAACATACTTCACCATAAATTAAACTATAAACAGCACTGAAATTTTAAATCTTTCAACTATTTATACACCACCTCAAAACAAATTTTGCATTTGTACCTGAGATGGGCATATAGCTCCTTTAGCACCCGATCTTGATTCTGCACAGTTTGAACAATGATCTTTACCATTTCTGTGCTGTCTCCGTATTGATGTGAATCTTAAAAACAGGAAAAAAAAAATGGTTTCACTTGATAAGGTATTTTGGGAATGCACTGGACATAGAACAATAAAGGGAAGCTGCCCTATCAATAATTTTCTGAAAGAATTCTATTTCTCACACTAGTACAGATGCGCCAGAGCACATCTACTCAATAATATTGTCGTCCGTGGGACTGATGTAAAAAGTTAACAGACAAATCATAGCTTTGTCATCCTCAACATTTAAGTTATTTTCTTTACAGAAACTAAAACAAAATTAAACTGCCCCATAATCAGGTTGTTATCAGGTGAACAATATACCAATTCCACTGCCACCAATGTTATTCAGTGGATACAACGAGTCTTTAAAAATGTTTCAATGAGGATAAAACTGATGCTGTGCCAAGAATGAAGATGGTACTGGTTTGTGTCAGAGGTATTCAGACCAAGACATTCCAGTAATATGTAGATCCTAATGTTTATGTTTATGTTTATATTCCTAATGCTCATATTCTTGCTCAAGCATTCCAAGAAAATTATGTGCTAACGGAGGTTCTGACCAAAGAATTCATTCTGTAGACAACGGGAGGTAGATCAAATCCAAAAGTTACAAAAATGAATTGTTAAATTGGAGTTGATCTAAAACTGTGTGTTTGGGCAGCAGATGCTCCTTCATTCCTTCTACTCTGCCTAAATGTTTGGTAGAGGCAGAAACATGCAATGCATTTAGTAAAACAAAGCATGGAAATACTTGACTGCAACTTACAATAGAAAGCTGGAGTTAAGTAATTAAAGGAGTTGAGGACAGAAAGGAAAGGACGTGTCCTGCTGCTTTTTCGAAATTTTCTCAGCCTCAAATTACTTCTCACTCTGCTTCAAGAGAAGCTGGTTATTTGGTGAATATCTGGTAAGTGATGCAATTTGTATTCAATTTCTAAGGTTCAAGATGATGTAGCAACAAGGTTAGCAAGGTTGATTAAAAAAAAAAGAAAAATTGACAAGAATAGTTCAATAAATCCTTAGAACACACTGAAGATGATATTGAGAGTGATAGCTCACAACTGCAGCATGTGGGACCTGGATGCCAGCTTGGTCCACAGCAAACGTGTGCGAGATGCATTTGAGTTTCGAGCAGAGTTGGGTCAGCTCAGCATTCTTGAGCTGGACACTCAACGACAGACAACGTGATGTATCGAGGAGGGGAAAAGCTAGCTGCATTCTTGTTTGAGGTGGCAGTCACACCATCTAGGATAAGGCCTTCTGATTTGATCACTGGTCAGTGGCCAGAAGCGTGTGACCATTAGCGGGGCAGATAAAGGGATCCATAGGACAGCAGGGCAAGAATGTCCGCTTCTGGAGTTGTCAAATGGTTTGAGGTTCTCTCAGCCTGTCTGAATAAGAATGGCAGCTGCAGTGGGCGAGCTGACCATGACACAGGAAGCCATTCGTGACAGGAGAGTAAGAGGTAATGTAATAGCAGTAGAGGACAGTACAGTGAGGATAATTGCCACTATTCTCTGCAGCAAAGAGAGCAAATCCAGATGGCTGTGTAGCCTGCCTGGTGCCAGGGGATTCAGGATATATGCATGGTGCTGGAGAGAAACTTGAAATGGGAGGGGGGCCATCCAGTCATTGTGGCCACGAAGGTACAATTAACATTAACAGGACAAAAGAGGAGTTTCTGCATCATCAGTATCCCTTGGCTTTCTTCTCCCACACCAGTCTTTGAGCTATACACAATTTCTCTAACTTAATATGCCCTTTGCAAATTTGCACAACGCTCAGACCAGATCCCCTCAAAGTGTATCAAGGAGATAGTCTAGATCCTAAGTTTTAACTTATTTAAAGGCAAATGTAAGGTGCTGTGTTCCAGATGAGATTTGATTGGTCCACTATTAGGCTTTAAGTAATACTTTGTGTTACCTCCTGAAAGAACTCAAGGTTGAAATTTTGTATGATTATTTCATAAATGAACTGCCTAAAATCTGATTCCATGTACATGCAGTGATATATTTTGAACTCTTTTCTAAGCATGATTGGATTGATTAACAGCAAGATAGATTTTGGTAAAGCTGCTAACCAGCAATTGGTGCAATCGATCATTGTTGATAAGAGATTGTGTGCGTCCATACTTTGGGCAAAAAGGTCATAAAACGTATAGCTGTATTCTGTTATGCGGATCATTTTCATAATTTGTTCTATTTAACCTGGCTCCTCAAAAGTCTCATGCTTTTTCCTCTCTGCAACAGTTCCAAAAATGTTAATTCATGCTCTAACCGAGGTTTGCTGAGTACAGACAAACTAGAGCATCACACATTAAAATTAGTTACTCCTGGTGTTTCTTAAAATGTCCTTACACAGTTTAATGAATTGTTTAGGAGTTGCCAAGGATAAAATCTAATCGTGAATTGGAAGAAGTGTTTTATAAGTTGTTCAATGCTTATAAAGATAAAGCTGAATGTGCAGAGTTAAAATATGTGCATTACCTTTTGGTTTCCCCTTGAGCTTCCTGTATAAATCAATGGCTTTCTGTTCTCTAGTAAAGGAAAATTATGATTAGCAAAATAATTTATTATGTCAACATAGTTGTAAATCAATCCAATGAATTGTTATGCCTGTTGAGCGACCACAACTTCCTATAAATAACTCCTTTCTTAAATTAATCTAAACATGGGGGTGATTGCACTGGTCTACTGAAAGCAGACTTATGGATTTTACTAGGTTGTATTCAATCTAAGCACAGACTTAAAGCATTTGTTCCGATGGAAGCTCAGAACTAAATAACTGCTTTCTGCTCATTTCCCATTAAGTTTAGAGATCTATTTACCCTCCAAGAGCAAAGTACTTCCCATATTTGTGTCCTCAGATTTGAGGGGGGTTTTTGCACGTTACGCAACTGAACTATAATAAAGCGAAAACATTTAAACAGAAATGAACTAAATTCAGTTTACATTGAAGCTTAATAGCCACCAAAAAATCAAGAATTTCAGCTGATAATCCTGATCTTGTTCTTTTAATTCACACAGTCTAGAAATTGAAGATGGTGATTTGACCTTGGCATTACTCCATTGATTTCAACAACTTCTCTCATCCCTTTAGAAAATTATAAAGGAATCTACCACACCATGAATTATCACGTTTCTTACAGGTTTTCCATAACATCTCCCTGACGCCTTGCATATGGGCTCCTCTGCAGTTCCACTATTTCACTGTGTAGTCCCACAATCTGTTCTTCCAAATGACCAATTTCAGCAGCCTGAAAATGTCCAAAAATGCTTCTGTAAACCAAGTGAGCTTTTGGTTTTATTATCACTGCTATTCTTGAACAGAATAAAAATAAATCATATAAATAGAAAATTTAGCTTATTCAGTTGTGAAAAGATACACAGTATAGCAATAAGGTTGTGCAGCTCCCTCCATGCTTGTACAGAAATAGGCATATACAGTCTAACTTTCTCCCACTGTCTTGCACAGTTACCTGAACATCATCCTTAGGGAAAAGAGCTGCCATATCGCACCAACCAAAAAGCAACTGAGACACCTCGTATCCTCAGAGTTGGCATCTCTGTTGGTGCTACACATTTTACATGTTCTGCACAATTGATATGGAACAAATCTTCAACTAGCACTTCCTTGCATGAGTATTTTGCACCTGTTAGTCTGCCAGCTTGAATCAATGTGGCAAAAATATCGCCATACCAATAACTAAACTGCATGTCACTTTACAACTTTGACTCCAGCAAGACTGGAAAAAATATTGCTCAACCTTTTACTAGTAATATGCCAATTATAAAGGGCTGCAGTTGAGACAGATCACAAAAAAGTAATTCAAGCCGCTTGTAAATTCTCTATATACTAAACAGCATATATTTAATTTCACCCCTTCAACTCTGGATTGGTTAATTTGACCTGTTAAAGGGAAGTTTTAAATGCAAGTTGCTATTCTTATTAAATAGATATAAGTATGTTAACTAAATCACAAATTAATTAAATGACTCCTTTTCCAAGAGCTGCATGCATAGGCACAAACACACAGCAGTCGTGTACATGCTCAACCTCTGAAAGGTACCACTCCCCTACTGATCCAGATCAACTTACCAACACAAACAACACACACTTGTTCAGTATCTATTACTACTGCTACGTAGCATTGTGATGATTTCATGTTCTTTGGGTAAGCTGAGTCTGAAACAGCAGATCTTAAATTATTTTCCCCAACTTATTCAGGATTTATTTTACATATAGAGGCATTACAAACTGCCCCGTTGTTTGCCTTGTGCACAAAGAAATGTGTTCACTTTTCCTTCCTTATTTCGCTCTAATATGGGAATTAACTTTCTGGAAGCTAAGCTTTAAAACCCACTTTTACTTCAAGCAGCTGTAGGACTGACCACTGGCATATTTTCAAGGGGAGAAAGACTACCATTTAAATGCAGGTCTTGCACTAGTAGCTTGTCAGAAAAGGTATTAACTAAAATGTTACATCACTGTACCAGTTCCAAAAGTAAGCCCAGTACATTCAAAAATGGCAGGTTTTACAGTCAAGAAACAAAAGTTAAAAACAAACACATAGTAGTGTAGATTAATCTTTACAAATTAAGTAGAATTCTAACAAGGTGCAAGCAGAGCAAAGTGCTGCACAAATGTGAAGCAATTGGGAATCCAAGAACCTTGGCACAAGGTTGAGTCATAAAATTTCCATACCCTTAAATCCCATGTGCACAGCTTTAAACAGCATTCCTGTCATGATCCTCTGTACAAACATCAAGTAAACAAAGCAATGTATTTTGATGTCTCGCACTTGACAGGGCCATTGAAAAACAAATTAATCCAGTACAGTAAGAAACACGGTTGTGTAAATGATCACAAGAAATATATGTAAATTTGAACAATCATTCATTTAGTGGAGCTGACATTCCACTTCATACTACTAAACCACCTCTTATACTGCTAAATTACTCTAGAATATCACTGAATAGCACTGACTATCAGTACTATTAATGTATCACTTATCACTTAGCAATTTTCGAAGTATAAAATTAGGAATTATTCTTTCCCATTAAAACGAGTTGAAGCACTCAGAGAAAAGCTTGCAATTTACTCACTTGTTTACAAGCTTCTGCCTTTTCTTCCATTTCTTTCCATGCTTTCAACATCTTCTCAGAAGCTGACAATAGAATGTACTTTCATTTTAAACTTAAAATTTACAAAGATGTTAATGACCACACTATTTTACCTCAAATTCAAAGAAGTTTTAATCTGAAAATTTCTAAAGGCAAGGACTATTGTCTTAAGTAACTGTTAGGGAAGATGAAAGCATGCAACCAATTTAGGAAGAGAAAAAAGGCATGAAATTTAGCCAGACAGTATTGCTTTCCCTTAAGAGATCAAATACAGAATTACAATTTCTCATGATTTTCCTCAATTTATTCTCATTCCAGTAACGTTTCCAAGTGTTCTTCATACTTACTATACTCCAACTGACTAGTGATCTATTTCACAACACTATTTTCTTAACTAATTTTTAAACTTGCATCTATTCTTGTCAGCTTTTCACAACAATGAACAATTTGTCCAAACAAAATTTGTTAACTTTTTATAACTCATTCATAATTTGCCTTGTTGCTTAACTCATATTGGCATGCATACAAACATAAACAAAAAAAATTACAAGACTGCTAATGTACCATATAAACAACATTACTAGCTTTTAGAATAATGTTAGCAACAAAATTAGTAGTAGAAGCTTAGCATACAAAAGGATAAAGAGAAATATGATGAGCTAAAGGACAGCACTACTCAGACCAACTTCAATCAAGTGGTAATTTAATCCAATCTCAACTACTGCAGTATTGTTTCTTTTCACCTAGTCTGATGTCTAATTTCTTTTAGAAATGCAACACTACAACAAGAAGTTACATACCAGATTACTACATTATCAAGGGAGCTAGTAATAGCATTACAGACTTGGGGTAAGTCAGAAATGCCTGCCTTTGCTGGTTCTGGAATTCCCAGTGAGGCTCCAAACCACAGAACGACATAGCAGTCGAACTGGAAGAAGTGAAAGGATTTGCCTCATATCACTGTAAATGTACTGAGTTACTTTAAGAAACATTTCTTAGTAAGTTGGGTTTTAATTTGTCATTAAACCTGCTAACAGGGATCCTGCTGCTGCTGCTACTTGGCAAGCCAACAAGCACCTGAGAGAGGATGAACAACAACTCTACATTCCTGGATCCATAATTCCACAACTAAACGTCAAACCATTACTTTCAAAATTGTCAGTGGTCTCATTTTTCTGGAGTTCTTTCCTGCATAGCCGCAAATATCATAGCCCACTTTATCTTCCTTCTTAAAATCCATGAAAGAGATAGCCGTGGTTTGGTTTGATCGATTCTGGGTCTTTTTTTTTAAAATTCAGTCATGAGAAGTGAGTGCTGCCCAAGCCCAATTCCTCCTTGAGGTGCTTCCTTGAATCTCAACAGTCTTGGGGGGGGAGCGTACAGACAAGCATAGTGATCTTATTTAGAGAGTTCCAGGATTTTGACCCAGCG
>NW_025966537.1:0-38101 GCF_021869965.1 Rhincodon typus
GGCCATCCTAAACATCCCATAGTGTTCAGAGATACGTAGATTGGGTGGATTATAAGGGGATAGATCTGGATGGGATGTCTGAGGGTCAGTGTGGACCTCTTGCTTTCTGGGGGCGGGGGCGGCAACCTGCTGCTTCACGGTTTTAAGATATTCAAATATTTGAAAAATTTGGATCTAGGGATGATCTTCTATTTGACAGAATGAAATGAGAAACATGGACAGTTTAATATTAGGTTGTCAACTGAAAATAGAAAGTCCAAGGAACTGTTTCTAAATTAAAGATACCTTTTATATTCAACTAACCTTAAGGATGTTAGAGAGAAAGACATGGTTTGGTTGAAAACCTTGAGTTCTTGAGAAAGATCATCAACGTGAAATATCTACACACCCAAATTTTTTTATATTCACTGTAGAATGTGGATATTGCTCGCCAGGCCAGTATTTATTGCCCATTCTTAGTTGCTTTTATGAAGGTGCTGAAGTGCTACCTTCTTGAACTGCTGCAGTTCATAGGTAGGCCCACGATTTTGTTAGGGAGGGAGTTCCAGGATTTTGTCCCAACAATACTGAAGGAGCAGTAATTTACTTCCAACTCAAGATGGTGAATGACTTTGAGGGGAATTTGCAGGAGGTGTTGCTCCCTTATATCTGCTACGCTTGTCCTTCTAGATGGTAATGGTCATGGTTTAGAAGTTGCTGTCTAAGGATCTTTGGTGAATTTCTGCAGTGTACCTTGTAGATAGTACAAACTGCTGCTACTGAGCTTCAGTGGTAGAGTGACTGAATGTTTGTGGATGGGGTGTCTATCAAGTAGGTTGCTTTGTTCTGGAAATTGTCAAGCCTCGTGAATATTGTTGGAGGTGCGCTCATACCAGCAAGTGTGAAGTATTCCATCATACTTCTGACTTGTGCCTTGTAGAAGATGGAAGTCTTTGGAGAGTCAGGAAATGAGTTATTCGCTCAGTATTCCTAACCTCTGACCTGCTGTTGTTGCCAATATTTTTCTGTGTCGTCAAGTTCAGTTTCTGGTTAATGGTAAATGCCAGAATGTTGATAGTAGGGGATTCGGTGATCGTAACACTATTGAATGTCATGGGGTGGTGGTTAGATTGTCTCTTACAGGAAATGATCATTTCCCGGCAGTTGTGTGGCGCAAGTGTTGCTTGCCCATGCTTAGCCCAATTCTGGATATTGTCCAGGTCTTGTTGCCTTTGGGCTGCTTCAGTATCTGAGAAGTCACAAATAGTGCTGAGCATCATGTGAACATCACGGCTTCTGACATTGTGATGGAGGGAAGGTCATTGATGAAGCTGCTGAAGATGGTGGGCCTAAGACTCCTGCTGACATGTCCTTGAGCTGAGATGACTGACCTCCAATATTACCATGTGCTAAGGGTTTCCGGTACTTTGTGTTTTTTTTTCTTTTAGATAAACAATTATTGAATAGAGAGATGTAGGGTTATAAACTGCAGAATCACTAAGGGCAAGTTTTATGGTTTTCTGCTGATCAAATCATTGTTGCCATCCCCAACATCTTTGATTCAGGATTTCTTCGCAAGACATATTTTTCAAAAATAGGCTGAAATATTTCTCAAGATTTTAATGATTTAGTTAAAACTATAAATGCATGTTAATTTCAAAGCTCCATTTATATCGGGTGCCCAGTATCATTTTGCAGATTATCTGTTTTGGCTTTGTCAATCCTGAACAAGTCCAAACTTTGCAAACCTGTCAGTCATTTCTGTCCAACTACACGATTGGTCAATCAGGTTGTCAATCAGACATCGCCCCATTGGTCAATGAGAGGGGGACGTGGGCGGGCGGGCTCCGCAGGTTGGATCGGTCTAATCAATTCTCTTTTAAAGAAAATTAGTTTTAAGCTTCAGGAAAGACTTGCGGTGTGAAATTGTCTTTGAGTTCGGTTTTCCAAAAGAGAGAACCAAATGGCTGGCTGTTATTTTGAATGGGGAGGTCACGTGACGGAAGATAGCCAATGAGAGAGGAGATGCTGCCGGCTCGTGTGGTTTCCCGCCAAATACGAGCGGCTGGCGGGAGGGGGAGGGGAAGGAGCGGGATTAACGGCAGCGGCTCGAGTATAGCAGCCCGGTTCGCATCGGATCATCTATTGACCGAGCCTGCCTGTCTGACGGCCACCGACACAGCGGCCGGTTGGCCGCCTGCCTGACTGCGGTGGCCCGGAAAGCATGCTGCAGCAACCCCCGAGCCTGGAGCAGAAGCAGGCGGCCACGCTAAGGGAGACCCGAGGTAAGTCAAGGAGTTGTGGGGGGACCGAGGCTCGGAGTTGGCCGCAAGGCCCCAGTCCGTGATTGGAGTGGGGTGGATGAAGGAAACTGGTTTGACACTGACAACTCTCCTCGATCCTGACAGACCGGGTGGGGGTCTCTGTTTGTCTGTCCCCCTCCATCCAAATTGATCCAATCAGAAATTCATCTCAACTTCCACGGCATTTTCACTTTTCTATTAGTACGTCTTATTTTAAGGCGCTGACAGGAAGCTTGCTGCCCGTGGCCCTGATTTCTCCTTCATCCAGCTGAGTTATAGAAAGGCGGGAGAGGCAGGAATCCTGAGTTAAATGGAGCGCTCTCCAGGCAGGACAGACGGATCGGTTATAGATGCTCATTCTTTAAACGGAAGTATCAATCTGAGCATTTATATTTAGTCAGTGTAAATTCCAGTTGTCAGTATTGTCTCTGAAGTGGTTCTGATCACTCTTGGGACTTTATTTTGCAGTTGTTTTTTCTGGGATTTGTAAGCAAATCATCTCTTCTGACCCCACAATGTTTCTTCTCACCACAACAATTTGTGCTGGATTCTTTTTTGTTTCTTCCCTCAGATCAGAGTTTTCTGCCTTAATGTTATACGTCGGGATTCTTTAATTCATAGACAAGGTGATTTTACAGTCTGCAATGAGTGAAGTTAATTGTCCAACTTTGAAAATTATTGTACAATAAATCCATCGTTTGAACATTAGCTACTTACAGTCTTGTTCACAACTGTGTGCAGCCGTTCATTGCGAGGATCTGAACTCCTAGGCGAATATTTGTGCACTGAGATCACATTGAATAATGCTTCACTCTGATCCATTCCATAGGTTAATCATAAGATAATTGTTTGAGAGACCCTGGTGCCCATGCAGAATAATACTGTTAAATGGAAGTCATCACTGGTTGCACTGCTGATCATTTTAAACATTTTATGTTGTGTGTTTTTTTTAAAGTAAGTTTGGAGATTTGCTTCCAGACTTGTGCTTTATTTGGAGTTGGGGGTGTGATGTATGCTTAGTAGGGAAGGGAAAGAGTCAACGTAGCTGCAGCAACGAAATGGTACTCTGAGTGGTAGCTATCTTTCTTTTAAAATGCTAAGGTTCAATCAGTAATTGTGGAAGAGTGTTGAGGATTTTTTTTTTGTGATGGTATTTCATTCCTGATTGGTAGAAGAGGCAGTGATGACCTTTGCCTCTAATTTTGTTACTGGAAGGTTTAGGTATGCCCTGTGTGAGCACCATTACCACCTTTTTGCAAATTTCCTGTGGGAACAGCTTGATGCTTTCTTCCAAGCAGGTGTTCTTTAAGATAAAAACTTAGGCCACTGTAGAATTTTTTTATAGCATAATTAATTGTTGTTGTTTACAGCAGTGTTTTCAATTATGTTGTTAGCATACTGACATTTTAATACCTATTTCTAGAAGATGTTAATAATATAATGGATGGGTGAACTAGCTGAATAGTAAAATGTTGGATTCCAGAAGTTCTATATGGGCTTGCTGTGTTTTTCAGAACTAATTAAGATGGACGTTTTGCATTTTATATGGAGGTCCTGGAGAAACGATATATATCTTTGCAACAATAGTTCAGATTTGGCAAGGCTAATGTATTTCGGATCAATTTTTACAATCTCTTGCAAACCACTTATGAAATTTTGAAGCTTCACTTCCACCCAGCTGTTAGTTGTTGCTTTCTTTTGCTGGTCAGCTGAGATTTAAAACTTCTCATTAGGATGCACTTCTTTCTTTTGAATTCGGTGGTAGTACTGGTGTAATGGTGCAGGGCATGCTGTGCCATTGTTCACACAGGGTAGAGTAATTTATTGATCAGAACCATTTTGTTGCTGAGGTATGTTTCTTCCATGTTCTTGACACCGTTACTAATAAACAAGTTGCTGCATACATGACAACCTGGACAGTGCTGTTTGAGACTCTGTATCCCTTTTGTGTTATGTTGGCATTTCAGAGAACAGACTTCTGTCAAATGGGCTGCTGATCAATTAGCGATGTTTGTGTCAAATCTTGCCCCTAAAAGCTTTGAAAATGTTTTCTGGACTACCAGCGGTTGCTCAATTCTTTGCTTCCAAAACATGCAATGATATTTAATTGTTTAAACTGGCCAATTGTTTTTGTACAGTTTTATATTACTGAATTGCATTTTTTTTTGTATTTGAGTGGCCATGCAGGAACAAGTCTATGCTTCAGATTATGCTTCACAAAGTTTCAAGGGGCTTTTGTGCCTGTGTTATACTTGCTATTGTACACAGCAGGGTAGTTTTTAAAAGTCACTAGGCTGAAAAGATTCCTGGTTTACACTCAATTGACAATTCACAAAGGCATTGTTGAAACTGGAATCCAAGGTTTGATTCTCTAGTTAACAATTTTTTATATTGTATAAAGTGCAGTGCTACATTAGTCACAATCCTGCGATGTTGATCATAGTTGCGTGATTGTCATTGAAATAAAAATTTGGGTGAACTAGTTGAGATTTTGTCAGGCATGTGGATGAAAACTTCTTTGGTACCACCCTGAAATATTCTATTCTGTGATTTGGGTTGCCCCAAATAAATTAATTCACCTATGTTCCCATGTTCTGGCCTTAAAAACACCGAATGAAGACGCTACTGCTTTTCTTCAAGGTGTTCATGTGCACTTTGCATGCTGGGGTTTGATAGGATATTAGGATATGTTAATTTATTGTCTGGATTATAGTGACCAAATTTCAACATTTATTCACTTATTCTCAAGGAAAATATAGACCACAAGGGCACAGTCTCAGCATAAGCAGCCAATTACTTAGATGTTCATTGGAGACATATCTTCACTCAGGCTTTTGAATCTTTGAAATTCACTACTGTAGAGGCTTAGGATGCCTCTATCATGTGTAAGGCTGAATGTGACAGATTTTTAGCTTATCAATGAAACAAGGAAATATGAAGGAATGTGAAGCTGAGTTTGATGTTCAGCAAGATTATATTAAATTGAGAGACTGGCTTCAGGGACTGTATGTTCTGTGGGCTTCAGAGGTACATTGGCAAATGTAGGGAGGTGAAGCAAATCCATCACTGCATAAGAAAATTATTATCTCGTAAATTGTGCACAAGCTACATTATAGTTTGACAGGCTGTGGCATCTTTCCAAATCCTGAGTATTCGTCTTCACCCTGTAAAATGATGACAGTTACTCAGCAATTGAGGACACTACCCCAACAATGTATTTGGTTTACCTGATAACCCTGTCTCAACTTTCCTGTAAAGGTTAATGGACAACACTTAAACAGAAGCTTTGTAGTTACTTTTATCACTGTAGGTGTTATATTGTATAGTTAATTTTGCAATTTTATTGAGTCTAAGGGAATCCTGAACTAGAGGGCATAGGTTTAAAGTGAGAGGGGAAAGATTTAAAAGGGACTTAAGGGGCAACTTTTTCACACAGAGTGATGCATATATGGAATGAGCTGCCAGAGGAAGTGGTGGAGGCTGGTACACTTGGAACATTTAAAAGGCATCTGGCTAGGTATATGAATAGGAAGGGTTTAGAGGGATATGGGCCTTATGCTGGCAAATGGGACTATATTAGTTTAGGATATCTGGTCGGCATGGACGAGCTGGACTGAAGGATCTGTTAACATGCTGTACATCTCTATGGCTCCATGACTTAGAAGTCCTAGTTTAAGATTGCCAAAAGAACCTGCATGTTAACCTTAAGACAGTTAAGAAGGCAACTCTGACTCTACTGTAGAGTACATTATGAACAATTTTTTTTGTTAACTTATTGTTGGGATTACAGTGACCACATTTCAACATTTATTCATATTGAAATTTTTGCATTCTGAATTTTATCTGTTATATTCTTCATTCAGTTATTCAATTCAAAGTATTTGATACAATTTATTTTTGGACTAAATTTCCAAAGTATTGTTCTTTGTTAATTCATTTTGTGTTTAGCATATCTGGTGAATTCAAATTGTCAGTGAACGATGTTCTGGTAACTAGCAATCTACCATTTTCTTTCATATCTTCATATTATTCAAAGGGTTTATGCAGAATTTTGCAGCTAGGACGTAAACAGTTAGAATTACAATTGATTGGCAACAAGGTAATAAAATTCTGAATTAAAAGGTCAGTAGAAACTAGCAATGCCATCTCCAAAGTTTTTGCATAATGTATGCGATATAAAGTAATTTTGAGCCCTGTTGTGAATTTTTCACAATATAATACTATATGTATTAATTATCTAGGTCTGTTAGAGTCTATTTTGCGCTTGTGGTGAGGGGAAGTAATCACATAATATCCAAACAGTCAAGTTTATCTCAAATAAAATCTTGAGGTGTGATATTACAATTTTTTTAAAAATATAGAATTACAAATAGTATAGGTTATATATTGTGGGACAATTGGGTGACAATTTATTTGAGAGAAAAATCTTCTCTTTTGTAATTTAATTTTCAAAGTTTACTTTTTACTTTTTCTTTGTATTTAACTTGTTTATTTTCTTTGCAGTAATGGAGGAGTGCAAGTTGAAAGCAGTCACTCCAGCAAAGAAACTGGTCCAAGGTAACTTCATATCTTGGTTATTAATATGATGCATTTTTGATTGATTATAATGGGTTGCAACATGGTTCTTTTTCAGTTTTGAGAAACTTGAGCTGTGTTTCACCCTCTGGAAACCATAATGTCTTCCATGATTGAACTCTACCCTTATTCTTTCATCCACTTGAACACTTGAATGAGTTTCTGAAATGAAATCCTTTTCCCATGTGGTGCTTTGTTTGGATGTCTAGTTTGTGGCTTTTCTCTTGCCCAACCCCACCCCCAGTCTTGTTACTGTGAAAATCTCTTGTCTTTGTACTAATCGTAAAGTACTTTTCAGCAGTGTGTCACTGTGTATGGAATTGTTAGTGGTATTGTTGTTTTTAATGGAAAACAATTTACCTCTGCAGCGAACATGGTCAAAGTGGCACTTGAGGACTAAGCATAACCCAAAAATAGCTGCATGTGACTTCACTTAACTTTTTTGTCATTTAATACTTAAATCTTGACATTGATGATCACAGGACAATTTAGGTGTTGCTACAATTGGTCGCCATCAAGCTGCACTTTACCACTATCCAGTATGGTAAAAAGTGCTTGTGTGGATGACTCATAGAGACAGTATAATATTCTGTTATTGCTTCAGGGATCTCCTAACCTGCTATATTTGCTCAGAGGTCACAGGAAAAGTAGCAACTTTCAGAGAAATGCCAACAAGCTGTGATACGTGGAGCTGCAGAGCAGCATGAATCTGTCAAAAGAAAAGTAATGAACTGGGAACCAGAGACAAATAGTTAGCCTTGCAAGGTTTTGTTCCTGTGTGCACACGGAGAGCATTCTTGGATTCTTTTCTCCCAGTAACTGAAGAGTAATGCAGTTAAATTTTGTGATGTTGCCTCTAGGAATATGGGCTTTAACTGAATGATGTGAAATTCTGCAACGTTAATTTTGTTAAGAGAGATACATCTTCATAAATTTATATAACTGGTAAAATTACCATAAAGCGTGGCATATACGTTGAGCTGACATAGCTCAACCTCTAGCATTTCTTGGCAGAAAACATACATCATCTGAGTTGGGCTTAATTTTATTTGAACTCCGTAATGTATGTTTTAATCCCCTTAATTCAGCACATGGAATCAGGAAGATGATACAGGCCAACGTACCCAATGAATGAACAGGAATTAAAGCACACCCACACAAAGCAGTGTATACACGGTGACTGAAGAACTGCATTGCTTCCTCTAGTGAAAACTGAAGTATGAAGCTGGTTTCAAGCTAAAATTTTCTAATCTGTCAAACAATTGGACTGCAGCGAGAGAATTTTGAATTAGTGTAAACTAACATGAGACTGAATGGAGGAAGAAACTGCCCTGAAGAAAATATCCCATACCAAATGTCCTTGTTCTTGAAACGCTAGTCACTGGCTTGATCTTGAGATGATTGTATCAGAATGAGTCCTTGATATTCCCCCAAATGGTATGTCATCACCAGAAATACAATGCTCATAGACTTCTGCTGGACCAAATCAAACCTCCAATCCAGCAAAGATTTCATAGTAGCAACCAGTTGGTGTAACTGCTGTATGGAAGGAAAATGTTAAAGGTTGTGGCAGAAGGCCATATTGTCCACAGACTGCCAAAGGATCTTGATGCCAGAATTGTCGGTTTCCATTTTTGGCACTGTTTGATAAATTCTTGGAAGTACTCATGACATATCCATGAATTTTTATCGATTTTTAAATTCAATTTTGCTGCTGAACTGGAGTGGAAGGGTTCAAATAGTCCTGAAAACAATAGCTTGTGATTCAAAATTGTATTTGCCTGCAAGTCAATGGAATTGAAACCCTCAATGAATTTCAAGTTTATCCTATCTTCAGGCTGAAAATCAAATTCCCTTCAGAATTTTTGTGCATTTCCATGATAACTGGATGAATGAGGATGGAGTGAAGTTTTCGATCTAGAATCAGCATCTTGATGGTATACACAAGGAATTAACTTTCTTGGCATGAAGAATGTGGAAACCCCTGGTAATCTAATTTAAAGGCTGTTGTGTCTGTTTAGAAAAAGCTGTTTTTAAATACGTGCCTGTACTGGGCTTAATAGTGGCTTCTTCCTCAACCAGAGACCAAAGCAACCCCATCTACCACCACTCTCCTCCGCTTGGCTGAATTTGTTCTCTCACTGAAAAATTTCTTCTTTAATTCATCTCACTTATGCCAAGTCAAAAGAGTAGCTATAGGCACCCGCACGGGTCCCAGTTAAGCCCACCTGTTTGTGGGGTATTTGGAACAATCCTTGTTCCAGTCCTACACTGGCCCCCTCCCACAACTGTCTTTCCAAATACATCAACTGCTTTGGTGCCGCTCCATGCTCCCGCCAAGATCTTGAAAAATTCATTCATTTTGCCTCCAATTTCCACCCCTCTATAACTTTCACATCCAATTCCAACACTTCCTTTTCTTGATCTCTTTGTCTCCATTTCAGGGAACAAACTGTCTGCTGACATCTACTACAAAGCCACTGGCTCCCAAAGCTAACATCGCTACAGCTTGTTACGCACCATGTCCTGCAAGGACTCCGTACCATTCTCCCAGTTCGTTCGCCTACGTCACCTGTTTGGGTGGTGCCTTCAAAAACAGCACTGCTGAAATGGCTTGCTCCTTCCATGACCATCGTTTCCCACCCACTATGGTTGACAGGGTCCTCAACTACATCCACCGTATCACCAGTGCTTCTGCCCTTGCCCTTTTCCATCACTCACAACAGCATGATCAGGTTCCCCTCACTTTTCATCCTACCAGCCTGTATGTTTAAAGGATCGTTCTCTGCCATTTCGGACAGCTCCACCGGAATGCCACCACCAAACACCTCTTCCCCTCACTCTCTTGACTGCATTTCGGAGGGATCATTCACTCTGGGACACCCTAGTCCATTCCATGACCACCAAATTTCTACCCCCTCCCCCAACATGCACACAGATAGGCATGCACACACATCCTTCCCATGTAACTGCAGAAGGTGCAACAGTTGCCCCTTCACCACCTCCTTACTCACCATCCAAGGGCCTAAACAGTCTTTCCAGGTGAAGCAGCATTTTGCCTGTACCATGTCCAATCTTGTGTGTTGTATTCGCTGCATCCAATGTGGCCTACTCTACATTGGAGAAATCAAACGCAGACTAGCTGACTGCTTTGTGGAACACCTCCGGTGTGTGCGCAAGCAAGACCCCAACCTTCCCATAGCTGGTCATTTTATTAGTGTCCTGCTTGCATGCCCATTTGTCTATTCTCGGCATGCTGCAGTATTCCAGTGAATCACAGTGCAAACTGGGGAGCAACATCACATCTTCAGATTAGGCACTTTACAGACTTCTGGATTTAATAATGAGTTCAACACCTTTAAATTGTGAACCAACTGTCATTTCTTCCCTTTCTTTTAGCTTTACCTGTGTTAGTATTCGCTGTTATCATGACCTGTCTCCTCTCCCTCACCCCAGTGGTAGTGTGTGCTCTATCAAGTCTGCCAGGTAGACACAGCATTGTTCTGCCACTCTCCCAGTCCGATCACTCAATCCGAACTATCAACATCTTGTCTCCTCCAGCAACCCACCACCACCCCCACCCCTCCCAACCTGGCAACTAGAACTTCAATCTCCCCACAATTCACTTCGCTGTGATGAAGAGTCATCCAGACTCGAAACGTTAGCTTGCTCCATCCTGATGAAAGCTGTCTGACCCGCCGTGATATCCAGCATTTGTTGTTTTCAGTACAGACTCCTGCATCTGCAGTAATTTGCTCCTTCATTTGAGGATCATGTTTCCAGATCTGATCCCAAGTGGGAACTTTTTGATGTTACAGCCAAGGTGACTTGATGAATTTGTTAAACTCTTTGCATGGAGGCAGAGATGATGAATTTGGCAGGTTAATAAAAGCTTTTTTTTGAATGAAGTTCAAGGTAGCCTAATATAATTCATTTATTCAATAAAATGTCTCTCAATTAAAATTCATTGTTGCATATTTCAAAATGATGAGCACCTCTAACAACAGTTCAGATTTACACTGCATTTAAGTTAACCCATTTTAACGAGTTAAAATGGCATGATGGTTCAGTGGTTAGCCTACCAAAAGTAATATCCGCTCTTAGATCTAGAGTCCAGGTTTAAGTATGAGTGGTTAAGTCGGATTGGAATAGCTGGTGGATTAGAAGCTGAGAATTGGAAGAAACATTCCCGTTCTTTTTTGTTTAATATTTTCAAAGTTATTCTTTTAAATATGCTTAATAGTTCAAACTTTTTCTGTTTTTTTTTTGTAGCACGATTGCCTTTCAAACGTCTCAATCCTGTACCAAAGCCAGAAAATGAACAGACTACTGATACTAAGCGGACAAAAATTTCTACTAATGCACCTGAGCAACTGGCGGCAGTCAAATTGATTGCATCTGATGAAGATGTTGAAAATGACTGCAAAATAAACTTGGATGGCCAAACTGGAAATTCTGCAACAGTGGATGGGGATCTGACTCCCTGCAAACTTGTTAATGGGAAAGGACCTCTTGATGATTTCTTGCAAACCACTGAGAAGAAGAATGCCATGGTTAAGATGCACACTAGTGAACACCATTCCACAATTGACTTAACATGTGATTCTGGCAATGAAGTTTTGGACAGCATAGACACAAGTATAAAACTTCTGGCTTGTGAAAAAGAGCTAAATGAGAAAACAAAAGTTGGTTCTGAAAGAAAATGCAACTGGTTTGGTAGCCTGAAGCCTAGTGAAAGTAAAGAGTTAAATTCTAAAAGTTCAGCCCCTGGGCAGATTAGCAGGGAAAGTAAAACTTATCAAGGACAAGAAATTGAAAGCAATAGCCCAATTGTGAACAGTGGGTTGAGAGGCAGAGTGCCAGTGGTGGTTTTAAAAGACATAATGGCTGACAAGGCCTGCTGGACTGGGAATCTAGAGAAGGGCATAGTGCAAGTAGGAGGACCTGGGGCATTTACAAATGAAAGCAGTGAGTCACCCATCAGTTCTCTATCAAGTTCTGTTTCGGCTACTGATAGCTCACCAGAAGCAAGGTCTCCAGCGGATGAAAGAAGTCCCAGATCTGCATTCTCAACATCTGGAAGCAAGGTTGATATAAAATTATTATTTTTGTACATTGTTATTTGGGGAAGTGGGACGAGAAGTGTTACCATGTTTAGTGCACTATTGAGAACCACATCCACTTGAACTGAGAAATATCTAGAAGTATAACTGCATGTTTGGGGAGAAAAAGCACTTTAAGCTGCTTAACAAAGATGAAGTGATTCTTTTAAAATGCAGTTTCATAACAAAAATTCATGTAAAGTTAATATCTGTGAGCATAAATCTTAAATGATTGTTTAGCAAGTTCTTTTTTACAATCGCGAATAGGACTAATTTTCAGTATATACACATTTGAGCCTTAATCATTAGCCAATATGTTCTTGTTTCTGACACTCATCAAATTTTAAGTCAACATTTGTTCTGCTTTTGGATGTCCTACTATTTCAAAGGGTAAGACTACTGGTTGATGATTGTGGCCTTTAGCTGCCACATAGGTTTTAAATATCTTTTTGTAGACAGAAAGGATTGAAAATTTCAATATGATTTCTATTATTCTATTACAGTCTGATTTCTATTATGAATTCTACAAAATAGTTTCTCGATTGTCATGTGAATCACTTTGTATCTAGCTGTCTGCCATATAATGCTTTTGATTGCATAGCCAGTCTAGATATAAAGATTGTGCTTATGAAAATTGGGCCAGTTGTCGGTGTTTCATAGGGGAAACAAAATGCTAAGCAAGCAGCAGGTTGGATGGTTTCTAAAATGGGACCCTGTATTTAAACTGCAAAGGTGGAATTAATCTATCAGACAGCAAGGAACATGCCTTATCGTACACATTTTGTTTTAGTAAGTACCTGAATTTTTCTGTTGCTTAGAATCATAAATTTAATGTCTATGTTTGGATTTGAGATGATAGTTAACTACTTCCAATTTCCTTGGCTGTCAGAAGCACTTCAGTGTTGCAGCTAATCTCTCAGTATTCTCTAGACCAGTCGAGAGATTCTTCTTAAATACTTGTCAAACTCGCATATGAGAGAGTTCTGTTTTCACTGTTGCTAGCTTGTCTTCATTCTTCCTCTCGTCAACTCTTCTGTCTGTCCTTAATAGTTTTATAGCAATGTCTATTTGTCGTTATCCTACTTGCACTTGACTTTTCTCCTCTCAGCCATGATAGATTTTATTCTTTAAAAAAGCTTACGTTTTGTGAAGTGTTTCTTCACAACTGCAGCATTTTGTTTTTCAGGTGAATCTAGTTTAAATGATTTTATAGCTATAAGTATTTGTCAGAATTGTGTTCCAACTTATACATGAAATTTGGACTCTTGTTTTATCCTATTTTCTGTATTTGTCCTTTCATAAAGATTCTGTACCTATAAATCTTTTCTCACCTTGAGGATCTCTACAGTTTATCATGTGCTTTATTTTGGCTTGTCCTAAAATGACTATTTTGCATGAGTCCACATCTGTCCGTTTCATAATTACTTCAGTATTAACAAATTGTAATATATGTTTTGTATTTATTTTCTTCTTGAAAACATCAGCTAAGAAGAGTTGGCGTTGGGACATTTCTCTGGAATTAATGCAGAAGAATGCTACTTAAGAATTCGGTATAATTAGACATCTGAAAGCCATTCACTGGGAGGGAGACAGAACCGGTCCCATTGCTTGTTTTCGCTTCATGTAATATATTAGAACATTGAAATGCAATTATCGAGTGGTGAAGGGGTAAAAAACATTTAGCACTGGCTACTTTTTAAAACTTAGAAGTACCACTTCTTAATTCCCACTTTTCAAATTATTGCTTCTCCAAGCTTGTGGCTGTTGCATGTGCAGATTGCCTGCTGCAGGCTGTGTTCGATGACGTTGCTCATCTCTTCTTTTTAATGTTGCGCTCACTCTTGCTCTTTCTCTCTTTAACCCCCACAACCTTGCCCAGAAAGAAAAGTCCCTTGTGAGAAAAATCAAACATAGCAAATGAGATCAGGTTCTGGAAAGTAACATTTTTGTTATACTAACCCCCTTGTAATTGTTCCCTTCCATTTTATTTGTATCTTCTACTTCTCTTTCTGTAGGAAATGCTTGTTTTTACACTTTTTTTCTTACTGCTATCATTGACTCACAGATTAGAGACTGTTCTGTTCCTGCAGCAAATTGGAAAAACATCAAACTTTGTGCTCACTCCCTTGAAGGGGCAAGGAGGAAAGAGAAGGACTTCTATATGTGCTTGTGTGAACCTTTTTTTTTATTTGCGTGTGTCGCTATTTGTCTAAACCCTTGTAGCAACCCACATACTCATTCCCTCGGGCATAGCTACGTGAGTGAATCTGTTCACCCTGGCAAAAGCAGCTGATCTGTAAGGGAGCAAAATAATGCTGCCAAGTTTTGCAATGAAGGAATGTATGTGACTTCCCCAGCTTACTGTTTCTTTTTATTTTGTTCTTGTCCCCATCCTCCTCTTCAAATGAACCAAACTGTAGGACCCAATTACAGTTTGACAGCAGTTATGTGAACCTGGTGTTCTTCTGCTGTCAAAACTGGCATTTGAGACTTTTTTCTTTCCCTTTGCTTGGATACAAATTAACTGCTGTGCATTACTATATCCCATTTCTGACTTTCACTATTTCAGCTCTACCACATGAGGGCATAGGTTTAAGGTGAGAGGGGGAAGATTTTTAAAAATGACCTGAGCAGTAAATTTTTCGTGCAGAGGATGTGTGTATGGAACAAGCTGCCAGAGGAAGTGATGGAGGTGGGTACAAGTACAACGTTTTAAAGGCATCTGAATTGATATTTGAATAGGAAGGGTTTAGAGGGATGTGGGCTAAATGCTTCAAATGGGACTAGGTCAGATTGGGATGTCTGATCAATGCAGATGAGTTGGACTGAAGGTGCTGTATTACTCTACAACTCTGTGTTTATATGTGCAATATTGAGTAGCAGTTTGTTCCAGCCAAAGAATCTTTTATCTTATATATCTGCATAGTAAAAATAAGTTAGAATTGTGAGCACTCCAAATGTAATTTATGATTCTGCTATTTGATTAGGTTAGCTACCCTGACGAGCTGTGTCTGCAATGTCCGTATTTAAAAGAAATGGCACACAAATTTTCAAATTTGAAAATGGTTCAGCAAAGAAAAATGAAGAACTAATCCAAAAGTAACAGTAGTTAAACTGAAAATGCAACAAAGGAAAATGAGACCAAAAATGCTAGAAGAAGCTGTCTTGATAAATGAGTATTAACTGAAAATGGGATCCACTTTTAAGTAAGAATACAGCCTTGATGTTGAACTTGCTTTTTCTCAAGAAAGCTAAAGTTGAGCCACTACCATAGACCATGAGTATTCCAGTGGATTACATCACTGTCATCGATTAAATTCAAATTGTTTATTTTCATCCTATTTCTGTCTCTGGAACACCAGGCTCATTACGTGAAGTTGAAACAACCACTTCTGAAATATTTTTATTGAGAGTTCCTTATGTTTGAATTGCAAAGATGAGAACTTACTGCTGCAGTTTTACTAGGCCTGTACTACCTGTCTCCTTCAGCTGACTTGTAATCCGTGACCTCTATCTTTACCTTTTTCCAGCTGTCTATTGTGAGGTAAAATTTTGTGCATAATGTGTGGTGGATGGTACTAAAATTATGAACAGTACTGCCTTTTTCTCAAAGCCTGTTATGACATACATTTGTATACGGAATTTACAAAGGCAAACTCTTTCAGTTTTGGAAAGCTTTGAGAAATGAAACATAACACTTTGGGATTCAAAGAAAAAAATCCATTAAAGCTAATTTCTCTTAAGAGTTAATCTTTGTGAAAATTGCCTTTTTCAAGCACAGAAGGTTGGTTATAAATAGAGCAAAGGCAAGAAATTAAGCACAGCAGTATCATGGTATTTCTATCATGAATCAATCTTGGATTTTGGGCATATTGTTGCCTGAATTTTCTATTTCGTTTCCCCAGGCTAAGTTATTGGTGTGACAGTATACTTAAGCTGGGTACGTGAGATATGTATAGCTGTTTTTGTTTGCGTGTGACTTGCTTTTCAAAGCAGCAAACCTAGTCCTGATAATCCAATCACTCAAAACATATTGACAAATTCTACTGCCATGCTGTATCAGCTGAGCTACCCTAGGAAATTAATAATAAAATAACGTATTGCCGGTTGAGCTGTATGTGAAAGGAGTTAATTACATTTGACACCCTTTGTCTTCATAATTGTTCACACCTGTGCTTTTTTAAAATTGTTTGTTAGTTCCAATGACAATAGTTACCTGACCATTGTGAAAATGATGCAAAATTTAATCTATCAAAGTCAGCTGCATTTGTAAGTTGGCTTGTTTCAAATCTACTGCTTTGATTTCATGCGACATTGAATTTCCCAGTAAATATCAAGATAGAACCAGAAGTAATGTAACCAAAAGTACAGTGCTTGCAAAACTGCTTTTATAACCAAAAGCCAGCATCTGACCTCAGGTTTCTTGGTCCTAAGCTGTGTGCTTGGAGAAATTGATGTAAATCTATTAGTAACCTGGAGAGGGTTCAGAAGAGATTTACCAGGATGTTGCTGGGAATTGAGGACTTAGGTTATAAGGAGAGCTGGATACGCTGGGACTTTTTTTCACTGAAGCATAGGAAGTTGAGAGGTAACTTTATAGAGGTTTATAAAATCATGAGGGGTATAGATAAGGTTAATGGCAGTGTCTTTTCCCTAAGGTGGAGGATTTCAAGACTAGGGATATATTTTTAAGGAGAGAGGAGAAAAATTTTAAAGGGCAGTTTTATTTTTAACATTTTGGCTCGTGTGAGGAATGAACTTCGAGAGGAAGTGGTGGGTGTGAGTACAGTTACAATGTTCGAAAGACGTTTGGTTAAGTGCATGACAGGGATATGGGCCAAGCGCGGGCAGATGGGACTAGTTTAGTTTGGGATTATGGTTGACCCGGACTGGTTGGACTGAAAGATCTGTTTCCATGCTTTGTGTCTCTATGATTCTATAACCAACACTCTCATGAAAATCTGGCAATGATGAGTATAGCAATCAAACATTGGCTTTATGAATTGAGACCTCAACTTTTTTTTTTCAAGGATGATTAAATGAAGTTAATTAATGATTTAGCTCTGACAATTTTATGGCTATCCTTTATGTAATAAAGCTGCAGATGATCAGTAGTAATTTTCCACATTCCTGTAAGTCTCTAAATTGGAATAACTTTTCTGTGACTTTTTCCATTGATGGTGTATGAAAATTTAAAAATAAACAATGGAGATGAAATGGAGTCAAAAGTTTATTATCTTTCGTTTCATCCAAAATACTTTGCAGTTGTACTCCCAGATCCAGAAGTTTCTGGAGTTAGGCCAGGATGGATTTTCAAACTTTCTGGTTTTTAAAGAAAATTATTGGAACAAAGTTTAAATAGGAATGGCCTAATCCACTGAAAAGGGGACTGTAAAACCAAGTGATGTGACTGTAGATCACATAAGGATAATACTCATGTCTTAACTGATATTAACTCCAGTGTGAGAGAAGTGAATTATGAACCCCTCTCTGCCTCCCCCATTTGTGCCAATCAACACAACTTGAAATGAGAAATGATCAGTTTTTTTTTTTCCCCACCTCATTTTTGGATAGTTGACTTTGGGAGAGCACACCTGTGTGTACAGTCATAAAACAACAGGCAATCAGTTTAGTGCATGCCCTAGTCTTGAATCTGACTTTGAAAGTAGTCCAATACTGATAAGGTTCACTTTTGAAGCCCAACTTTATCAGTCACGGTTTTATAATTTATGCCTGGAAGGCATAGTTTTTGCAGATGTAAACTATTTGCTATTTAAAGTTAGAATTGGGATTTGTCAAACTGATTAAGTCAGTTTTTTTTGTCTACTGTATATTAGACAGTACAATTTTATAACCTATTGTAACATTCTTGTAAAACAGTACTTTCAAATTAAATTAACCTTTTAAGGTGATTAGGTGATGGTAGCACTTCCCTTGGTAAGTCAGTAGGTTTAGGTTTGAGTCCTATTCCATATTTGCCTCTCAATATCATTTAGAATACCTGGTCATTGTTGTGTCATTTGCAGGAGTTCTGTGTTCAAATTGGTGCCATGTTTTCTAAGTTACAACTACCTGACTAAGTCTCAAAGTGCTTTTATTGACTGTAAAATGCTATGCAGCCTTGTTTATTTCAAAATATTACTGATGTGCAATATTGTTTTTAAAATATAGAATATACACGGTGAATAGTTTGCAAATTAGACTGGTTTGTTGTTGGAATTGTGCCAATTAACCTCTCTTGGGTTATGCATATAGATATTTTATTTCTGCACTTTAAAATGAGCCATTCTATTTACAGGTTACACAAACACCAAAGTTGCAGGGCAAGAGACTCAAGCAGCAACAGGTATTCAGATTTTCTTTTTAATTTACTGCCAGTATTTGAGCCCAAATGATGAGATGATGAATCATATGACAATGACTTCTTCCTGAATTTTCTCGCTTCTAATTTTTGTAATCTTTTTGCAGTTTGACATCATAAACAAATAAGGACATCTGCACCATCATGCTTCCAGTTGCTTTCCAATTTTAATGTTGGCCATCAGCATCCAGTCCTTAACCCCTGCCAAGTCGCTGCACAGTTTTCAAAATTTGGAAATAGAGTAATCCCACTGACACCATAGCTCTAATGTTGTGCAATTTAACAATGATACCATAGAGGACCTGTATTCAAAATCTACAGAAATTTTATTTGAGCAGCGTGCAGTCTGAAAGTTTTTAATTAAGATTTGGAAGGAAATTATTGAACAATGTGTAATAGTGTGCCTTAACATACAGTATTTAAAGCTTTTACAGCTAGTATACCTAATCAAACAACTTGGACTTGTGGAGGAAGATAGTTATGTGGAAGTGATTTCCCCCTATCAAGGTAGCATTTTGACAGTGGGTGGCATTAAGGAGCTGCCATCAGTGGGAATCCGGGAAAACTTTCTGCTGGTTGAGTTCTACCTCGCACCAAAGAAGATGGTTGTGGTTGTTGAAGATTAGTCATCTCAGCTCCAGGGCAGTGCTGCAGAGTTCCTGGGGCAGTGTCTTAGATCCAGTCATTTTTAGCTGCTATATCAGTTACCTTCCATCCATCATTAATGTCAGAGGTGGGGTTGTTCACTGGTGCTAACCAATGTGCGTTCATAACTCCTTGAGTATTGAAGCAATCTGTGTACCATTGCAGCAAGACCTAGACCATATTTAGGCTTGGTCTGATAAATTGAAAGCAACATTTGCTTCACACAACTGCTAGGTAATGACCATCTCCGAGAAAAGAGAATCCAACTATTGCTGCGTGATGTTCTTTGGCAATGCCATCTCTTAAATCTCCCACTATCAAGTTCCTTGGAGATACCATTGACCGGAAGCTGAATTTTACCAGCCATATATAAATACAAGAGCAGGTCAGAGGTTGGGAGTTTTAAAATAAGTAACCCACTTTCTGACTCCTTAAAACCTGTCCACCATCTACAATGGACAGGTCGTGAAGGTGCTGGAATATTCCCCATTTCCCTGTATGAGTGCATTCCAACAACAGTTGAAGCTCAACACCATCTGAAACAAAGGAGTCCATTTGATTGGCACCCTGTCTAATATCTTCAGCTTTTACTTCCTCCAGCACTTGACAGCAAATACTGCTGACTGAATCTTAAAAATTTGCTGCCACAACTAACCAAGGCTTCTTAGACAGCATTTTCCAAATTCATGACCCGTACCACCTAGAAGAGCAAGGGCAGCATATTTGTCGGAATGCCACAATTCCCTCTTCAAGTTATTCACCTCACTGATTGGAAACAACATTGCTGTGCAAAATTCTGGAACTCTCTCCTTACTCATAACTCCGACTAAAGCAGGTAACTCGCTACTATCACCGCAGAGACCATTAGGATTGGGCAGTAAGTGGTGACCAAGTCAGCAATGTCTCATATACCATGAAGAATTTAAATTAAAAAATACACTCAAAGAAAGGAAAGGTATAACTTGCATAGATTTTGTTCACATCAAACACCTGACTTGTTGACGTCTTTGCACATCTCTGTACTGACAAATTAGTGAGGTTTATGTTCTAACTGCTTTGTGATACATGGGCTCAGTAGATCTCAAAACTGAATTCCATTAGCACAGATTGTCCTTCCATGAGGAAACAAATGAAATGTTGTTCGTGGGTGTCGAGACCAATTAATATAGCCAGTTGCTTATTTGGTAAAGCAACTTCTAAACTCTACTTGTCAGGTTATTGGGATGTTCTGAATGCAATTAATTGGAATAATTGGGTTATATTTTGCTTACCATCTTGAGCCGATCTACAGTGAGACTTTTTTGTTCTATCTGCCATCTCAAGCATGTTTAGGCACAGTGCTTCCAGCTGTCCTGAAATTTCAATGCTATACTTTTGTTTTTCTCCATACTTAACCACTTTACATTAAGTAAGGATGAATTAGCTGGGTCCTTTCTCTCTTGACTAGAAAAGGCTGAAGTGCTTACCTAATCAAGGTCTGTACGACAATTAAGTGTTTTGATAATGTGGATACAATGAAAATCTCCCTATTTATGGTGAGAGAATAGCTATAAGTCATAAATATAAGATAGTCGCCGAGAAATTCAATAGGAAATTCAGAAGATAACGAGGTGTAGAGCTGGATGAACACAGCAGGCCAGGCAGCATCAGAGGAGCAGGAAAGCTGATGTTTCGGGTCTGGACCGTTCTTCAGAAATGGGGGAGGGGAAGGGGATTCTGAATTAATTAGAGAGCGGGGGGGAGGCGATGATGGGAGGTGAATAAAGGAGCACATAGGTGGAGAGGAGACGGACAGGTCAAGGAGGCGGGAATGGAACCAGAAAAGGTGAATGTAGGTGGGGAGTTAGGATGGAGGTTGGTCAGTCAAGGGAAGACAGACAGGTCAAGGAGGTGGGGATGAGGCTGGCTGGTAGGTAGGAGGTGGGGGTTGGTCAGTGGGGGGGGAGGAGCGGATAGGTGGGAGAAAAGACAGACAGGTCAAGGAGGCAGGGTTGAGCTGGGCTCGTTTTGGGATGAGGTCGGTGGTGGGGAGATCTTGAAGCTTGTGAAGTCCACATTGAGACCATTGGACTGCAGGGTTCCCAAGTGAAATATAAGATGCTATTCCTGCAACCTTCAGGTGGCATCGTTGGGGCGCTGGACGAGGCCCAGGATGGACGTGTCGTCCAAGGAGTGGTGGGGGGGTGGGAATTGAAGTGGTTCGTGACTGGGAGGTGCAGTCGTTTGTCACAAACCGAGCGTAGGTATTCCACAATGCGGTCTCCAAGCCTCCACTTGGTTTCCCCGTTGTAGAGGAGGCCACCTTGGGAACAGCAGATACAATATACTACATTAGCAGATGTGCAGGTGAACATCTGTTTAATATGGAAGGTTTTTTTGGGGCTGGGATGAGGTTGAGGGGGGAGGTGTAGGGGGCAGGTGTAGCACTTCCTGCAGTTGCAGGAAAACTGTCTCTGAGGAAATTCAGAAGAATTTCTTTACCCAAATACTTGGAAGAATGTAAAATCTGTTATCACAGGAAGTGGCTGAAGCAAGTACGCTGGAGGTGTTTACAGTGAAGCTGAACAGCCTAACCATGTTAAGGCAAAGCTTGATGCTAACTGAGGTAGAAGGGATAAATTTGGAGGAGGTGTAGTGGGATGTTTTGTTCTTTGTGTGATTTGGGTCTCTGCTCTAGTGTTCTAAGAACTGGAGTATGTTTCCAGGGTATTTTTCTATAAGCAGTGATTAACCTATGTGGTACCAAACTCTATAAACGTACAGTGTCTTTGTAATTTTTTCTTCGTTTGGATGTTTATATTGAACTTTTATTCTATGATTAAAGAAGATGGGACCTATAGTAGATACTTTTGAATGTTTTGTTGTTTGTTAGTAATGACTATGTTTGGTTCACGATGATGCTTTATAATTTCATTATGTTATAGGAGCGTGAAGAGAAAAGGCTAAAACTAAAAATAGAAAAGGAAGAGCGGGAGCGTGCAAGAGAAGAGGCCAGACTTGCCAAAGAACGTGCAAAGGAAGAAGCTAAGAGGAAAAAGGATGAGGAAAAAGAACAAAAAGATAAGGAAAGGAGAGAGAAAAAAGAGAAAGAAGAAAAAGAAAAAGCAGAACGGCTAAGGTTAAAGGAAGAAAGACGGAAAGAAAAACAAGATGCATTGGAGTGAGTTACTCCCAAAATAAATGCTTGCTAGGTGAATTTGGATTGTTACAGAATTCAGTTTATTTCAATAGGGTCTAGAGTCATCTACAGAATAGTTAACATCGGGCGAATTTGTAAAGCTTCGTGTTTAAGGCCAGCTCAATACTCCATCTTAAGCAGTCCAGTTTAATAAAATAAAAATATAGAACAATCGTATGTTTGTAAGCTGTTAAATATATTCCTGTCCAGAACATCTTGGAAATATTTTTCATATGTAAAGTGCTCCAAATTTCAGAATCTTAAACTAAAATAAGGTGAGATTCTGCAGGCAGGTGGCCTGTGCAATTTAGTGTAGCCTTATCAGACTGGGTTGTTTAACTTCGTAATTGGGTTGACTAATATGCTGAATGTTGATGGAGGTACACACCATATCTAAGAAATATTGGCAAGATAGCAAGCAGAACTATGCTGCAAGTGCTATTGGATCAATTTAAGTCCCTTGATTAGGTAGATGGTAGTTCTATTTTAAAACCACCTGACTGCTGCACTGAGGTGTCACTGATTATTTGCTGGTTCATAGTGAGGCCTCAAACCATAATCTTCTGACTCCAGAAATAAGTGTGTTGTCAGCTGAACGAACTGACGTTTAACTACTATTCATAATATCAATAAGTTCTGAAAAAACGAATTGAAACAAGTGCTGTGTATTGTTTTCATTTGATATTTCCAGCATCTACAGTGTCTTGCTTTTATTACCTTCTACCTTTTCTGTGCAGCATATATTTCTCTGTTCTGCAAGTATTACCTGAGCATTGTTTGTCTTTATTAATTGCCAAACCTAAATGAAAAGGTGCAATAAACATATATAATCATCTTTTTTTTTCTTTTGTAATAGGGCAAAATTGGAAGAAAAGAAAAAGAAGGAAGAGGAGAAACGGTTGAAAGAAGAAGAAAAAGTAAATACAAATTGTCTCTTGGTTTTGCAATCCCTGACTTTTAGCTGTCTTTGCAATTGTTGATCTTTAACCCTGACTCTTCCCTCATCCCCCAGGACAGGCCCATTCCTTTTTCATCTATTCAAAGGAGCACATTTGAGTGTGTCTGCCACACAATTGGTTCGCCTGTTCATCGTGGCTCTGCTTTCTGACAATGCCAAAAGATTTTTATTGCACATGCATCCTTTTGTGAAATGCCCTACCAGTTAAAAAATACATGGCAACAACAAAATAACCATAACAGATCTCTGCGTCTGGACAGACTTCACTGCAGTACTGGCAAGGTGCACGTTTTGCACATGCGCAGTAAGACCCTTTGGCATATCAGCAGACACAAACATTTGTCATATCCCTGGCTGGACCACATCCAGTGCCATCCTCTGCTGAATTATCAGGAATTTTTCGGAGAGCATAGATAACCCCTTTTGCTTGCTTGTACATGTGCAACAATAATAAACTATTCAAGTGTTCACTAGAAGTAATTCACTGAAATCTAACCCTATTCACAAATCAGAAAATCAATTTTTTGGCGGTACCTCATATTATGCACTCCAATTATGCCTCTGTTTTCTGTAGCTATATTGTCTGTTATTGAGGTGTATGTCTTAACTATGATTACAGCGTTTGAAGGCAGAGAAAGTTAAAGAGATTTCAGAAATAACAAGATTCTTCCAAAAACCAAAGGCTCCACAAGCCCCTAAGGTAAGGATTCTTTTCACAGCCTGTAATATTCATTCAATTTGGCTCGGGTTATGGGCTTGCTTGTACAAACCAAATTAAATCCTGGCCTTTGTATGGTATTTCCATGAATAACTCTTCAAGTATTTCTCTTGTTGTACCACACCATTGTTAAAACTTGAGACAATCACGTGAGTAAAACATTCACCATGGACTTAAATTTATTTGTTTGTTGTCAGTTTGTGGACTACTTTGATACCTAGGGGTCTGAGTAGTTTTGTGGTCATCTCTGAAATGTCCTTGATATTTGGTCGGGTGATCAGTGTTTCTGGTCGTGGTGTGTCTTCCTGTTGTGGTCTGTCTCAGAAGTAACGACAGATTGTGTTTTTTGGGTATCCGTTTCTTTTGAAGACTCCGTACAAGTGTCCCTGTTCTGCTATTCGTAGTTCTGGGTTGCTGCAGTGTGTTATGGCTCATTTAAATAGTGTCCTGATGCAGCTCCGTTGCAGTGGTTGCTAGTGTAATTGAGTATCTGGTCCGTATATGTGGTCTTTCTATATATGCTAGTCTGGAGTTCCTGTTGTTTTTGCATTCTACCATCATGTCCAGGAAGAGTAGTCGGTCGTTGCTCTCTTTTGTGAATTTTATCCCAGTAAGGATGTTGATTATGTTGGTGGGTTTCTTCTAGTTTTGTGCATTTTAATAATCACACAGGTGTCATCTACATATTGGACCCAAAATTTGGGTTGTATAGTGGAGGGTGCTTTCCATTCTAACTTTTACATTACTGCTTCTGCAATCAGTCCTGATATTGGGGATCCCAATGGCGTTCTGTTGATTTTGTTTCCTATATGCTGTCATTGAAGCTGAAGTGGGTTGTGAGGCACAGATCTTGTAGTTTCTTGGTGGTGTTCTTATTGATGTTACTGGTGTCCTGGGTTGCCTGCTTACTTGATTCGCCCAGCAGTGTGGCAATTGTTTCTTTGGCTAGGTCGATGCTAATAGATGTAAATAATGCTGTTACATCAAAGCATATCATCATCATGTCCTCTTTTACCTTTGGTGTCCTTGACGTTGAGGAATTCTTGGGGTGACTGGATGGAGTGGGTAGTGTTGTCCACTGTGTATTTCGATTTCTGTTCTAGACTTGCCAAAAGAACTACATGTTGGTGTACCTGGCAGAGAGACAGTGGGGTCTCCGGTTTGTGTACCTTGGGGAATCTGTAGAATCGGGATGTGTTGGATCCCTCTGGCTTCATTTTTTTGGTAGTCTGTTTGGCTGATCTCTCTTGAGTTGTGTAATTTCTTAAGGGTCATTGTAATCTGGTTTCCTAACTGTGGAAACTCTATGCAACCCAAACTTTGGGTCCGATATGTAGATGACACCTTTGCGATTATTAAACTCACAAAACTAGAAGAAACCCACCGACACCACAAAACAACATCCTTACCGGGATAAAATTCATGTAAGAAGAAGAGAACAACCACAGACTACCCTTCCTGGACATAATGGTAGAAGACAAAAACTAGCGTATATGGGAAGACCACACATACAGACCAGGTACTCGATTGCACTAGCAACCGCTGCAATGGAGCTGCATCAGGACACAACTTAAATGAGCCACAACACATTGTAGCAACCTGAAACTAAGCAAAGCAGAACAGGAACACACGTACGGAGTCTTCAAAAGAAATGGATACCCGACATGTACGTCCACTGTTACCTCTGAGACAGACCACAACAGGAAGACACAACATGGCCAGAAACACTGATCACCCTACCAATATGTCAAGGACATTTTAGAGTTGACCACAAGACTACTCAGACCCCTAGGTATCAGACGAGCCTACAAACCGACAATCACCCTGCGACAGCTACTGACGAACATAAAGGATCCCATACCCAAAACCAGCAAAACTGGGATAATAAACAAAATACTGTGCAAGGACTGTGAGAAACACTACATTTGCCAAACCAGAAGAAAATTGACTATACACATACATGAACAGCAACTAGCCACCAAGAGACACGACCAATTATCCCTTGTCTCGCTACGGACAATGAAGGACACAAATTCGACTGGGACAACATATCCATTACTGCACAAGCCAAACAGGGGGACACCAGGGAGTTCGTGGAGGCCTGGTATTCCAACCGGAACTCCCATCAACAAACACATTGAATTAGACCCTACATACAAACCACTGAGAAACAAAATCGGAAGTAATACCAACCACCCACCCCAGCAAACCAAGGCATATAAATAACAAGTGGGACAGAACACGACGCTTCACAGGAGGCACACTGAAGATGTTACCTGGCAGGTTGACGAAATGTTTGCAACCAAACCCACCAGCTTAGTGAACATGTCTACAACCTCCTCCACAACCTGAGCTACAAATCTTCTCAAACTTTAAGCTCTCCAGGGGCTGCTATACCAGCAGACCTTATCAAGCATGGTAATCAGATGCTGCAGTGAATACATAACCTTGTTCAAAGATGCACAATTTGTGACCCTTTATAAGAATCATGCTTGATCTTTTTGCACTGACAGGCCACAGACCAAAGTATAACGAGAGCCACAGCAATATATTTTGGAAAATTCATATTATTGTTTTGTAAATGCTGTGAAGATTAGTTTTTAATGTCCACCGATTTGAAGTTGGTTTTATTTACATTTAATGTATTATCTTTGTTTTTTGACCTGTGTACGCAACCACCTCTTCTTAAAACTGTGTTTGTTTGCTACATGGCTTATAAGTCATAACAATGCATTTTTACAGCAGGTTAAAAAAGTAGAAAAAAATGTCTGATCAGAAATATTATGCTTTTCTGAGTTAGTGATATGTCTGAGGTTGTAAGACCACAAGGTATAGCAGCAGAATTCGGCTATTTGGTTCATTTTGAGTCTGCTCTGCCATTCAGTCTTGGCTGATTATATTCCTCAACCTCATTCTCCTGCCTTCTCCCCGTTACCCTTGATCCCCTTACCAATCAAGAATTTATCTCTGTCTTAAATAACTCAATGACTTGGTCTTCTGACAGCCTGCTGCAGCAGTGAGTTCTGCAGATTAGCCACTCTGGCGAAGCAATTCTGAGAAATGGATAAGACAGAATAGTTGGGTCAAAATTCAGTCAACAGCTGTACTGTTTGTGATGGCTTTTAACTCTTAGGTTCACCTCCAGTGACTTCTCCAGAGACAGGTCAGTCCCATCCGAGTGCAACACCGTTTTCCAATTTGTGCCTCTGTGCTGCTTCAGGAGGCAGTAGCTCCAACTCCAGTTGATCCTGACTCGGCAGGCTTTATGTGGCCTGTAGCTGTAGAATGGATTCCCTGCTGTTGAAGAACAATGGTAACGACAGCAGCTGAAGCATCTCCCTTCTGAGCATCATAGTGAGGTGCTAACCATATTGCTCATGTGAGATTGTAGATTTTGGCTGAACACATTATCCTGAGTCCCAGTGTGGTTTTAGATGTGGAAGACCTACAAATTGGGAGGGGAAAAATATTCCTGTCTTGAATGGCAGGAGTTGAACATTCAGCCCCTCAAAGAGCTGAATGCTCCATTATTTTGAGATAATGGCAGATCTGATTTGTAACTTCATCTGCATTTTCAACACTTGATAACTTTTCAGTACCTTGGTTAACAACAATGTATCTACCTATATTTATAAGTATTCACGGACTCTTTCTGAAAATGTCATGGAATCAGAATCTGTAGAATCCCTACAGAGTAGAGCAGGGCCATTCAGCCCATCAAGTCCACACCGACCCTCCTAAAGAGCATCCCACCCAGAAAAACCCCCTTCCCCTATCCCTGTAACCTTGCATTTTTGTGGCCAATCTACTTAATCTGCACATCATTTTCCTCATCTGTGAGAGGAAACTGGGGCATCTGGAGGAAACCCATGCAGACACTGGAGGAAAAATGAAAACTCCACACAGACAGTTACCCGAGGCTGGAATCAAATCTTGGTCCCCAGTGCTGTGAGGCAGCACTACTAACCAATGAGCAACCACGCTGCCCCCAAAGACAAAAGCACATTTTTTTGTTTCTCTCCAGTTTTGAAAGGGTTCAGTCTGATCACAGAATTGTTTTGGTGCAGAAGGAAACCATTCAGTTCTTCATTTATAATCAAAATTTATTAGTTTCCTTTTTGTTTGGGCCTTTTATTTCCTTTCTATTAATGTAGACATCTACTGTCATTTTAATGTTTTTTTTTAATCTGGAGAGCTGCTGCATTTCCCTTGATGTTATTTTGAAAGTGTGTTATAATTGTTGAATGTACCAACTAAAATAACAGCTGTAGAATTTCCGGTGCTTATGTTAAATGGAAGCAATCTATCTAACCAAAAGTTGATCCATTTCTTAGACTCTAGCTGGATCTTGTGGGAAGTTTGCCCCTTTTGAAATCAAAGAACACATGGTACTTGCTCCAACAAGCCGGATATACTTAGATCAAGAAGATCTTGAACAGTTAGATGAATTGCTGGAACGTCAGAGTTTTAATTCTAATTACATTAAAGAATTGCACAACCAGAAACCAAGAACATCAGGACCTACAAGTCCTAAAATAAGCATCACAGATGAAAATTTGTGCAGGTAAGGATGAAGCTCCATACTTCTCCATTTCAGTTGATTTCCTAACGAATTGGTGAGGAGGATGAAGACAATTAATTTTAAAGGAAAAACCATCTTCAGTGCTTTGCATGGCCAAATCGCTTCACTAAACCTTTTTCTTTATTAACAATGATCTTGGTGCACAACGCCACCTGAACCTGTGCTCTGAAAACTCTTTTATTCTAATCAGCAGCCTTGCACTGTCTCTCTTTTCCCCTGTCTTTGTTTTCAGGGAGGCATGGACATGCATTTGATTGGCGCACACCCCTATTGCCATTACCTTCTGCTGGATAGCTGACCAGGACACTATCTCGCTCTGAAAACAACAAATGCTTGAGATCTCAGCAGGTCAGGCAGTATTCGTGGAGAGAGAGAGAGAGCAAGGTAACGTTTCGAATTTAGATGACCCTGAGAGCTCTGATGAAGAGTCATCTAGACTCGAGATGTTAGCTTACTCTCTCTCCATGGATGCTGCCTGACCTGCTGTGATCTCCAGCAATTGTTGTTTTCAGGCCAGATTCCAGCATCTGCAGTAATTTGCTCCTACACTATCTCGCTCTTAAAGCCTGCCATCAGCAGTATTGGAAAAATTTACAAGCTGATGGTCAATCTGTTGGGCTGCATTTCAAACTTATCTTTTGTGAACAACAAGTCCTGGTGTGGGAGCCAGAACCCAGATCTTGGCTCATGGGTGGGGATGCTACCATTGCCTCATAAGACCTTCGCTGTATACAAGTCAGTTTTTTGTTTAGCCATGATGTCATCTCGGGAGAAGAGTAGAGCATTTTAATCCTTTGAGCATGCTATGTCATTCAGTAAGATAAAAGATTGTTTGCTCAACTCTATTTATGTAGTTGTGTATGCATTATGTTCTTGGCAGCAGTGAATAACTGTACAAATTATAACTGCACAACCTTTCTGGTAAACCAGGTTTACTTGCAAAATAACTGTAATTTTACTTTTTCTTTCTAGCGATGATGTGATTGTGATTGACACTAATGTAAGTAGTGGAATCGTTGAGCGGAAAAAGTTTTGCAGGATGAAGTTATTACAGTTTTGTGAAAATCACCGTCCTGCCTACTGGGGAACCTGGCAGAAGAAAAGTACGAAGGTGAACCCTCGGAATCCTTTGGCTAAAGATGAGGTAAGGAACATGGTGCAGAGTCGATTAGGGATTGACTATGATAAATCTGGTCATTTTCAACACAAGTCCTGGGTCCTGATGGGATCTATCTCAGAAAATTGAGGGAGGCAAAAGAACAAATTGCTTGAGCATTGACAGACATCTTTGTATCCTCTTTGCCCACAAGTGAGATCCCAGAGGACTGGAGAATAGCCAGTGTTATCCCATTGTTTAAGAAGGGTAACAGGGATAATCCTGGAAATTACAGGCCTGTAAGTCTCATATCAGTAATAGGGAAATTATTGGAAAACATTCTCGGAGACAAGATCTATACGCATTAGAAGCAAACGAACTTATTAGCAAATAGACAGCATAGTTTTGTGTTTGGGAGGTTGTACCTCACTAACTTAATCAAGTTTTTTGAGGAGGTCACAAAGTTGATTGAGGGAAAAGCGGTTGATGTTTTCTACCTGGACTTCAGTAAAGCCTTGGACAAGGTCCCTCATGGTAAACTGGTACAAAACGTGAAGTCACATTGTATCAAGGGTGAGCTGTCAAGATGGATACAGAACTGGCTTAGTCATAGAAGACAGAAGGTAGCGGTGGAAGGGTGCTGTTTGGAATGGAGGGTTGTGTCTTGTGTCCCACAGGGATCAGTGCTGGGACCTCTGCAGTTCGTGATCTACATAAATGATTTTGAGGAAAATGTAGTTGGTCTAATTAGCAAGTTTTCAGACGCTACAAAGATTGGTGGAGTTGAGGATAGTGAGGAGGATTGTCAGAGAATACAGCAGGATATTGTGGTTGGTTGGCTCACTGAGCAGGTTCGTTGTTCCGCAGACGTTTTGTCACCCTACTGGGTGACATCAGTGCAGCTTCCGATGAAGCGCTGTTGTGTTTTCCCGCCTGTCATTTAAACGCTGGTGTCTGTTGAGCTGGATTACCCCACTAGCTGTTTTCTTTCGCAATGGATTGGATATGTTTATTGATTTTTGTCGCAATCTTTACAGGGAATCTTGTATATGACATTGGTTCTGTACATGTGGGTAGTGGGTCTTTGGTTCGAGTGAGCAGTTGGCAAAGGGTTGATGTGGATTTGTGTGCTAATCTGATGCCCAGTGGTCGTTGGAGCTTGTGGTCAGTTCAGATGTGTTCTTGATTACTGTAAGGTAGCATGATGATTGTGTTGGGGCATGTAGTATCTTCCAGGTGTTGTTTGTGTAATAAGACTGCGACAAACATTACATTGGACAAGCAGGAAGGAATTTAACCACAAGAGTACATGAACATCAACTGGCTACAAAACGACACGACCAATACTCAATCATCTCCATCCATGTGGATAAGGAAAACCACCAGTTTGATTGAGACAACACCAGGATACTGGGACGGGCAAAGCAGAGACAAGTACGAGGATTCCTAGAGGCCTGGTTCTCCACTAAGAAAGCCATCAACAAACATATAGAGCTAGACACCATGTGCACTCCATTGCAAAGGAAAGCCTGAAGTGATGTAATCCAGCTCAATGGACACCAGAGTTTAAATGACAAGTGGGAAAACACAACAGCGCTTCATTGGAAGCTGCACTGATGATGTTACCCGTCAGGGTAACAAAACGTCTGCGGAACAACAAACCAGCTCAGCGAGCCAACTTAGCACAACATCCACAACCCGAGCTATAAATCTACTCTTAAAACCTTAGATATATCAATTGGAGGCATAGGCAGAAAAATGGCAGATGGAGTTTAATCCAGACAAATGTGAGCTAATGCAATTTGGAAGATCAAGTACAGATGGAAATTATACAGTAAATGGTAGAACCCTTAGGAGTATTGGTATGCAAAGGGATCTTCGTTTGCAGGTCTACAGGTCATTTGAAGGTAGCAGTACAGATAGATAAGGTAGTAAAAAAGGCGTATGGCATGCCTGCCTTCATTGGAAGGGGCATTGAGTGTAAGGATAGACAAGTTTATACTGCAGTTTTATAGAACTTTAGTTAGGCCACACTTGCAATATTGCCTAGAGGTTTGATCACCACACTACCAAAAAGATGCTTTGGAGAGGGTGCAGTAAAGGTTTACAAGGATGTTGCCTGGTATAGGGAATTTTAGCTATGAAGAAAGGTTGGATAGACTGGGTTTGTTTTCACTGGAATTCAGGTGGTTGAGGGGTGACCTGATAGAAGTTTATAAGATTGGCTTGGATAGAGTGGAACGTATGAGGCTTTTTCCCCAAGGTGGAGAGGTCAGTTGCTGGAAGACACAGGTTCAGAATGGAGGATTAATTTAAGAGATGTGCAAGTTTTTCACAAAGGCTGGTGAGTGCCTGGAACGCGTTGCCAGAGAATATGGTCAAAGTAGACACAATAGCAGCATTCAGGAAGCACCTGGATGAATACATGAATAGGAAGAGAATAGGGGGATACGGGTCCCATAAGTGAAGACCGTTTTAGTGTGGAAGGGCCTGTTCCTGTGCTGTACTGTGTTCTTTGTTCTTATAATATGTAACACTGAGTCTGGTTAGAAATGATACATTTTGGTCCACTAAATGGACAGTTATCCTAGGAATCAGTTAAAAGTTATAGCGATGGTGAATTTGATTATTCTGAATGCATGATTGATTTTTTTTTTTATATATAAACCTTAACTTCCATGAAGAGTGACTTGGAGGATTAATGACAAACTGTCATGCTGTTCTGTATGATGAAGAAGCAAGCCAGCGTTTTCATCCCTTTTTTTTGAACCTGACAATTAAGATATGTTGAACTAGACGATTTCTGTGTGTGTTTTGTTGTCACAGGATGAAGAATTATGATATTGAAGAGTCTCGTCTGATGTGATCTTTAGTCAGTTCTGCTTCCTTCAAATTTGTCATGTAACCAGAAGTGGTCTGTGGGCTTTCAATAAAATTGATCCTAATAGTTTGCTTGCTTTCATATAGAGTGAAGGAGATGACTGAGCATTGCATTTCACTATCTTAGTTTAGTGACAAAATTGTAGGAAGGTTTGTGATGTATGGGAAAGGAAATTTATGTAACACTAAGAAAACTGTCGCCTTTTGGTAACTTTGTGAAATGGATAGTGCTTAGTATATGATTTACCCTGCTTTACAGAAAATTGTGAAAACAGTGTTTTGTTCCTTGATAATGCAGAAAACACACTTGTATCTCTAATTGTGTAACTATTCACTAATAATTTAAATTAAGTTTGCATCTGATCTAATGATTAAATTTATCCCTAAAGCAGTTGTTGGATTATGAAGTGGATAGTGATGATGAATGGGAAGAAGAAGAACCTGGTGAATCTCTCTCCCACAGTGAAGGAGTTAGTATAAGCTTTCTATTCTGATTTAACATTTCACTGTTTGGAGGCTGTCTAGACAAATATTTCTTGTAGAGACTTTAATATGTGATAACTTTTTTTTAATCTTAATTTAATGGGAGTAATTTGTGCTTTTCCAGCTGGTGTTAGTAATACACAGAAATGTGCAGGACCAAAAAGATTACTGAATTCATCTGGCTAGTCTCAAAGATCTTTTTTAAAAAAGATGCTAAATGCTATTTCACAACCCTTCATTTCTTTGCTAAATCTATATTTCTATATAGGATATGAAATACATTCTATTTTTGTCAGTTGGTTTATGTGACTAATTGGAAGCTATGGTCCTTACTAACCAAATGACTATTTAATTTTTTTCTGTGAAATGTTTTGGCATGACCTTGTGAAACATGATGTATACACTTGGTTTTGTTCTGTTCCTTTTTTTTTGTGGGCAAAATGTTAGGAAGAACAGTGCTATCCGTTTCTGTGCTGTATCAGGGTAAATGGAATCTCCACAAAGTGGTGAATATTCATGAATCATACTTTGAGCTTTGTATGTAGTCATTGATTAAGCATCTGTCAGTTAAGTTACAGAGCAATTTTGCTTGCACTGAAGAGGATTGCAACCTCTGGATATCCATGAAAACCTTACTGAAGTTAACCAGAATGAATAGTCTTTATGACAGTTTGAAGTAAAGTCCACGATAGGGTCATCGCTGCAAAGCCTTTTAAAATGTGCAGTGGCTCATGAATATCCTATTTCATTTTAACCCATCCTCATTTCAGTGTTGACTGACTTGTGCATTTTCACCCTTTTTTGCACACATCTGATGAAATGCATAATTTCATGTTTAAATGCAGCATTGTGTGACAAATAAAATGGATTTGAAATTTCATTTGAGTCTTGCATGCAAAAGAAAAACTTAATGTGTGGAGATATAATTTCTCATGTAGGACCCCAGAATGAACTAGTAATGCAGAACTCTATCGTTGCACTTTTTTTACCTCCTTGTTTAGGATGATGATGATGAGGCAGATGATGAAGATGATGATGATGGATTTTTCGTCCCTCATGGCTATCTGTCTGAAGGAGAAGGTGCAACTGATGAAGTAAGGGTTTGCATTAGATGCAGTGAAACCTGTGGTTAAACATCTTTAAGCTTTAGTAACAAAACTTTTGATGATCTGATTTAATCATGAACAAAAGAACTATAATGTTGTACTAAACAATACAGAGTATTAACATGACTGACTGCATGGTCTGTGCTGTTCTTCTCATCCAATCATATATGAATGAGTCCAGGAAGGGGTTAATTTTGATCATGACAAGTGGGTAGCAGAAGATTGTGGTGAATGCTTGATGTGAGGAATAGTGAATATGGCTGTAGTGGTCTTGTGGCCAAGTAGTTTTCTGGTTCATGTGTTTGCATTAATCATGTAAGGTGGATTATGTGAGAGTGGATTGCCTGGAAGACCTTTATTGTTGCGGGAGGTGAGGTATAAAAATGGGCTAAGTCATGCACTACAAATATAGAGGGCTTTGATGATACATAAACTATTCTACTGTTTTGGTCTCTTTAAAAGAGGGGTATAGCTTGGAAAATGTTCCCTAGGCTGTTGGTCTTGTGAGCAAAGTTTAGGCCTAAAGATTATTTGGGGGACTTGTAGGGCTAAATGTTTAGAGGATATTTTTCCTAGTTGAGAAGTCTAGAACTAGAGGACAGTTGATAAATGAGGAATTGACCATTTACAGCTATGATGTAGAAGAATCTCTTACAAGTGTTGTTAGTCTGTAGAAATGCCTTCCCAAGAGAGCCGTCATAGAATATATTTGAGTGTTAGATGTATTTTTGATTCATGGGGCGGTTGAGAATTTTTGGAGGATCTCTGGAAAGCAAGCATAAGATAGTATTCTGATCTTGTTGACAGTGGATCAAGCTTGAGTGGTCAAATCTCCTCTTATTTCTGCCCCTGTTTCTTCCCTTATGTCAGGACAGAATAACCAGTGCAGGTATATCTGCTGGATGGTTAATTGCAGTTAACTCCAGCTATTGAGTGCAATTTTTATTTTGTTCAGGAAGGTGAAAATCCTGAAAAGCAGAAAATTCGTCAGAAGATGAAGGCAAAGGAATGGGATGAATTGATGAAAGGAAAGAAATTTCAGGTCCTGCAGCCTACCCTGATCGGATGTTTTTGGGAAAGCGACAGTACTGTTTTGCAGAGTTCGGCCGTGAAGATACTTCAGCAATTTTCAGTCTGTCTGTTTGAAAACCAAATGGAGGATGAACAGATACAAGAAATACACAATGGGAAATTAAAAGAGGAACAAAGTAAGGACATTTCATTAGTGTTTTAAATTTCACACGTAGAATCTGGAAGGCAAAAAGATATTGGATTACTGTTATAAATTTGCAACTGTACTTGTGACAATTCAAACTTCTCTACATGCATGTTAAGGTTTTTTCTTACTCCAGTTGGTAGAAGATTAATTGGATTTGCCTATGATTTGTGGGAGAAAATGCCTATTTGCACTTTGACTGAAGATTATAATGTCTGAGTAGTCCACTGCTTTTACATAAGCATGGCCTTTTTATGGCCAATCAAAACCTTATCTATATGATTCCAAGCATCTTCTAAAAACTTTTTTATTGGTGTCATTTGGCAATTGGAGGCTGTATAAATATAAATTCAGTAGATGTTTGATGGTCCAGACTTGAGTATGAATGAAAAAAGACACTTGTTGGATTTTTTTGTCTTTTGCTCATCAGAACAATTCACAAGAATACCAATTCAAGGGGAAAGCCAACATTTCCACTGCATGAGAGTAGAATGGGAGTTGTTTGGCAAGTGAACTCTATTATAGAGGTGTTGCCATGGGAAAATGCATCCATTAAACAAACTTTAGTCTTTAACTGAAATCGGCACTAATGGATGCAATGCCTTTACCAACCAGAGTTCACTTATTCAAGAAGGAGTGAGCAGATTCAGTTGTTCCTCCGTATTTGAAAGGGTTCCATTCCTGACAACCCCGTGAATGATGAAATTTGCGAGTGTGGAGTTTATTAAAAATGAAGATCATTTAAAAAGTCACATGATTTTTGCCTGCAGATGTTAATTTTTTTTGTTACTTTTGGTGCGAGAGGCGATTTCACTGATACAGAGAATTTACTGTAGGTGGAGATGAAGCCCAGGGAGAGAGAAAAGATTTAGGCAGACAAAGGGATTATTGATAGCTAGGGAGGAGGAGAAGTTGGGTAATAACTAGGAAAGTGAATATTCTATCAGCTTTGAAGAAAGATCACTGGACTCAATGTTAACTCTGCTTTCTCTCCACAGATGCTGCCAGACCTGAGTATTTCCAGCAATTTCAGTTTTTGTTTCAGATATACAGCATCTCCATTTCTTTTGTATTGTAGAAATAAATGGGTCTTCTTTCATGCTCATAGGATGTCAATTAGTGGTGTGCCAAAGGGGCCAGTGTTGGGGCCTCAGCTCTTCAGTTTGTATAAATGATTTGGATGAACGGATTAAAACAATGGTAGCTAAATTTGCTGATGGCACAAAGATAGATAGCAAGTGAGTTGTGAAGAGGATATAGGGAGCTGACAAAGAAAAATTTGATAGGTTCAGTGAATAGGCAAAGAAATGGCGAAGTATAACATGGGAACATGTAAAAGTGTCCATTTTGGCAGAAAGAATAATAAAGAACCATGTTATCTAAATGATTTGCAGAGCTCTGAGATGCAGAGAGATCTGGGTGGATGTGAGGGGTTGCCCGGTTAAGATAGATGATGAAACATTTGTTTGAGGGTTGAGTCTTTTCAATTCCCTTCCTCAGAAGGCAGTGGATGCTGCATCTTTAAATATTTTAAAAGTAAAAGTAGACAGTTCCATCCCGGTGATGTGCAGGAATATAGAGTTAAGCTTAAAATTAGATCAGTCATGAACTTCGTGAATGAGAGCTTGAAGGGTTGTGTGACCAACTCCTATTCCTTGTTGTATGTTCCTAAAAGCTTTGACAACAGGTGTCATTTCTCAGCAATAAAATTTGTCAAATGACAAGATCTAACAACAAGTTATTGCATCATTGCTCTACACCCGTGCTGAGGGACCATTCAAGTTTGCATTGGCCTAATTTTGCATCTTGACTTTGCAACCACTTTCCTCAGTAAGTGGAAGTTTGACTAATAGTGTTTATTGCGGTGGTGTACCTAGCATACCCAAGAGTGTCTAGTTCAAGTTTTTAATTCAGCTAAAATGGTTTTTATTTTATTCCATTTTTAAATGAAAGAAATCGTGCAAACCACAGTGATAAAACACAGGTTAACAAATTTGAGGAAAACCTGGGACCTCTAGATGCCTGTTTTACATGACTGGAAAGCACTAAGCAAGGTTGACCCAAAATGACCGCCCAAGGCACGTTAGTTATTGAGTATACTTAATGGATTCAAGATCACTCCGAGTGGGACTGAAACATTTCCAATCAAAAAGTTCCTATTCTGTTCCCCACTGTCTGCTAATTTAACTGATCTAAATGCACCTGAGCTAGGAAACTATAAAACAATGTTTCTTTTCCTGATGGCTACTTTGGTGATGGAGTGGGCAAACTAACTGCTTTTGGGTATAGTACCTATATGCTTCAGATTCAATTTATTTTAATGCCCTCCACTTATACCTATTGAGCTTCCCAATGACAAATTGCTGCTTAAGCAAGATACCTAGGGGCTTTTCATGCTTGTGCAGAGAGGCAAGCCTTTTTCAGAACTGCAGTGGGTGGACCTCATTGTCTCCAGGTCCCGTCTCAAAGTGCTTCATGGCCAATAACAAATCTTTTTAGTGTTTGACTGGTGTATAAGCATGTGAGGCAGGGTCTCCAAAGTAGTGAAAGATACATGACTGCTTAATCTGATTGCATTAATATTTCTGAAGGATGCATCTCTGATGGAAAGGAATGAGATGTCTTGCTCCTCAAATAGCATATTTTTATATTCAGCCAAACAAATGTATCTCTCAACATGCACTATTCCCTCTGATACTAAGTGTCAGCATAGTTTTTTGTTTTTTTTTGCTTAATTAGCTGAAGTGGTGTTTTAATCTGCAGCTTTCTGACTTGGGCAAGAATGCTTTCACTTAAGCCAAGCTGATTCCTCCCTGTTTGTTACTCATCCTCCCATTACCTGGTCTTGTTCTGTATGAGACAACAAGGTGCCGGGCTGGATGAACACAGCAGGCCAAGCAGCATCATAGGAGCAGAGAG
>NW_025966537.1:38501-39663 GCF_021869965.1 Rhincodon typus
GATGCTGCTTGGCCTGCTGTGTTCATCCAGCCCTGCACCTTGTTGTCCCGGATTCTCCAGCATCTGCAGTTCCTACTATCTCTTGTTCTGTATGAGTTGCTTCTAACACAGCCAACCTATTAGCAACTACTCATACATCCTGTAAGCAAGCATTCAGCATTAATCTCTATCCAAGCTTATCAGCAATTCCTTTGCTGGCTCAGGTCGCCATCTATTCATCCCTTCTCTGTGCTGCCCAAAGGAGGAGGAAAGTGACTCAATGGTTAACACTGCTGCATCACAGTCCCAGGGACCTGGGTTTGATTCCAGCCATTAGTGACTGTGGAGTTTGAACGTTCTCCCCAGGTTTCTGTGAGTTTCTGCCGTGGGTTTTTGCAGTTTCAACAGTCCAGAAGTGTATGGGCTAGGTGGATTGGCCATGGTAAATGTGGATTATGGGGATAGGATGGGTCCAGGTAGGATGCTGTTTTGGAGGGTCAGTGTATACTTGATGGGCCAAATGACTTTTTTTTTCTGCACTCTAGGGATTATATGATTCTATTCTTCTCCCCCACCACCATCCCATTATCAGCTTAAAAACAACAATTTCCCAACTACTTTCAGCTGTGACAAAGGGTCATTGGACTCAAAACAGTGTCCTGTTTTTCTCTGCACAGATGCCGCCAGACCTGAGAGTTTCTCCAGCAGTCTGGATGCTGGAGATCTGAAATAAAATCAGTCTTTTTTGATTGATTTATTTTGGTATTTATTGAGGATGAACCTCATCTTGGTTTACAAAAGCCAAATGTTGCAGATGCTGTAGATCTGAAATTAGAAAAACCCTGAAGCATTAAGCAGGTGAGGCAACATTTGTAGAGAGAGCATGTCAACATTTCAGATTGAGATGATTTCTCATTGAAGTTTCTCTTCTACAGATGCTGCCTGACCTGCTGAACACTTCAAACTTTGTTTATTTTACCTAATCCAATCTTTTACTTAATGAGAAAATACTTAATTACATTATTGCAGCATTGACCTTGAACAGGTTTTGACCAGTGAGCCATAGTGTCCTGCCTTGCAAGCGGCAGTAAGAGTTCAGTGGGTGTTCTTGGGTTTGTTCTGGAACTAAATGTGTTTTTTTTTCCTCTTTAGTATTAATAAGTCTGCTTCCACTTCTCCATGG
>NW_025966538.1:0-39642 GCF_021869965.1 Rhincodon typus
TTTTGGCAGTGATTACTGGCCCCTGTGTTTTTGGCAGTGATTACTGGACCCTGTGTTTTTGGCAGTGATTACTGGACCCTGTCTATGTGACAGTGATTACTGGACCCTATGTATATTTTGGTGATTTCTGGACCTGTGTATTTGACGGTGACAGTCAGCCCCTGTGTATTTGACAGTGATTACTGGACCCTGTGTATATTATTGGACCTGTGTATTTGACAGTGACAACCAGCCCCTGTGTATATCACAGTGAATAGTGGCCCATGTGTATTTTACAGTGAATGTATACGAGAGAGATTACCACACCTTTTTTAAATGCCAGTGAGCATTGGAAGGAGGAATCTTTGGGGATTGATGGGCAATAAGGGAGACAAAAAAAAAACTGCAGATGTAGAATCCAAGGTAAACCGGAGGCTGGAAGAACACAGCAAACCAGGCAGCATCTGGAGGAAAGGAGCAGTCAACGTTTCGGGTATAACCCTTCCTCAGGACTGCAGTCCTGAAGAAGGGTAATACCTGAAACATTGACTGCTCCTTTCCTCCAGATGCTGCCTGGTTTGTGTGTTCTTCCAACCTCCAATAAGTGGTGTGAGTTTGGAGTTAGGTTACCACAAGGATGAGCAGAAGACCAAAGCCAGAAATGTTGGACAGGAAACAAGGATGGATGGGGCAGGAAGTCAAGGCTAGAATTTGGTGAGGGCAAATGAAGTTTTCATGATGAAACTTCCTGAAAACAGTCCACCTCCAGTTGACAATACTTTTCCAGTGCTAATTGATCATTTTAGTTGTTTGCATGGCCTGTCGTTACCATAATCCCTTGTAATGTTTGTTTATTAGTAGCTGCTGCATTATTTTAATGTTGATCCTCCCTCTCACTAATCTCATGATGCAATCTATAGGCCCTATCTGGTTCCCCTGGCCAGCAGCCATTTTCCCTGGATTAGATCCAAGATCAATCTCAGCCCTGAGTGTGGGAATCACAAGCAAATCGTTTTTTATCGCAACCTGTTTCTGCCACACACTTGGTTGCCTTCCTCAGTAGCAGGTGAGCTGTGGCCTCCACCTCCCAGTCAGGCTGAAGCCTGTCAATGTTCTAACACCACTCGTTCCAGCTTGCCTAGCCTCTGGTGAAGCAGAAGGCTTCTGTGGGAAGAATTTTCTTGTTTGGACCCAAAAATATTCTTTCTACTTTTGTATCAGTTGCAACTACTGCCAAAATAAATCAAAGTTAAAGAATCATTACTGTCTGTCTCTGAATGTTTTCTTGTATCACTGACTGTCACTGGATGCTTCCTGATATTATTGGCTTTGTTACTAGAAAGTCTCTGATACCACTGACTGTCTTGTTGGGAGTTCTCTGGTATGACCAACTCTGTCATTGGGACCTCTTTGGTATCACTGGCTCTCTCACTGGCTGCTCTCTGGTATGACTGGTTCTCTCACTGGCTGCACACTGGTAATATTGGCTGTCTCATTGAGACTTCTTTGGTATGACTGACTTTCTTGTTGGAATGCTTTCTTGTGTCAACTGGCACTCTCATTGGGACCTCTCTTATCACTGGCTATCTGTTTGAAACATATCTTGTATCGCTGGCTCACACACTATGAGGAAGCACTCAAAATCTAAGTTTCCAAAGTCATCTCAGAAGTTTTTTTTTTAAAACAATACAATGAATTCACCTATTTACCTTTCTTTTAGACCCAGTTTGGTAGAAAGCACAGACCAGGCTTCTGAACTTAGCACAGATCACTCTTTGATTCTAACTATAGATCTTTATAGAATTCTACTAGTTAAAACTCTAATGCCCATATAAACTCCCTCTCTATGTACACAGGTAGAAGGAGACTGAGAAATCAGTTCAGTGGTTCCTATCCACAGGGTTTGCTGAGTTAATGCTTGCGCTGATCAAAACGCTGCTCCTCGATATTCATCTTCCAGAAACTTTCACTTGTTTGTTGGATGCACAGGGTGACTGGTTCACATTATTAAAGGTCCTTAGCTTATCAGTAAAAATCACAGCTTACAGCAACAGGAAAGGGGATAAATGACTACCTTTTGGAAATTGCTCATGATCTTCTGGAAAACTTTAGATGTGAAGTTAGAACTCTGGTCAGATTATATAGCAGTTAGTTGTCCATAATGAGTTTAAAAAAAACTTTAACTTTCCCACTTCTAGTCTCATTGTAATTATGCCAAAATAAATACCTTGTGGGAATCAGGTATAATGTGAATAACTGTAATCAATAACTGATGTCCTGGTTTTGTTTTTGGTGATGGTCCTGCACAATCTACTAATGATTTTTTTTAGAAAACTGGTATGAGTGTCAGTCATGGTTTGGTATCATCTTGAGGTTTCCTACCACTTGATGTGAATCACATGATTGATAGAATTACAACACATCTTGAAAGAGAAAAATAGACAGTGTAAGGATGAGTGTAACCCTTTATTTTCTCTTAGATCAGAGAGACTAAGATTTCTTTGTTTAAACATATTTTCATGCATGCATGGGAGGTATATACATCAAAAATTGGCATACAGCTCAAATTTTTATTACAAAATCAAAGGGTTTATAGTATTTTTATAGATAACAAATTTCCAGTCAACTATTCCTTCAGACAATAAATGCCAATCAAAAGATTACATTTTAATCACTCCCACCTCTGTTATAGAATTTTACTCTATGGAAGGAGGCCATTCGACACATGTCTGTGCAGGCTTCTGGAAGAGCTTTCAGCTAGAACCATCCTGCAGCCTGAACTCCATAGCCCACTACATTCATCATTTTTTTTTTGTAAATTCATCACTTCCAAATGTATATCCAGCCGTCTCTTGATACCTGCTGTGGAATCCACCTCCAGCACTCTCCCAGGGAGCGCATTCCAAATCCCAACAACTCTCTGAATAAAGAAGTTTCTTCTCATCTCACTCCTGACTGTCTCACTGGCAATCTTAAGATTGTGACTCCTAGTTACTGATATACCAAGCAGTGGAAACAGAATATCCTTCTTTACCCTGTCAAAATTGTTCATAATTTTGAATACCTTAATAAGGATCACCTCTTAATCTTTTTGCTTAAAGGAAAATGGACCCAATTTCTTGAATCTTTCCTCGTATCTAAAATCCCTCATTCATAATATAATTCCAGTAAATCTCTTTGTGCTATTTCCAGAGCTTTAACATCCTTCCTTAAGTAAGGTGCCCAGAACTGAACACAATATTTCAAATGTGATCTAACCAATGATTTGTAGGGGTGTAGCATTACTTCCTTGCTTTTATACTCTATGCCTCTATTTATAAACCCAAGCATCCTTTAAGTCGTCTTAACTGTTTCAAATTGCCTGACCACTTTCAGAAAATCATGCACATACCTCTGCTCCTGTACTCCCCTCAGAATTGTACCAATGAGCCTGTATTGTCTGTCTTCTGCCAAATGAATTACCTCACATTTCTCTGTATTGAAATTTATCGGCCATGTGTCTGCCCATTAGGCCAACTTGTCAATGGCCCTCGGTGTCATCCTCACAATTCGCTGCTCTCCCTAGTTAGTATCATTTGCAAGTTTGAACATTTTTGCCCTTAACACCCATCTCCAAATTGCTTATATGAATCAGAAAAAGCAAGGATCCCAAAATCAGTCACTGGGAAGTACAACATTCAACATGTTTCCGGTCCAAGAAATGCTCATCTATTCCGACCCTCTGTTTCCTATCTTTTGTCCAATTTCTAATCCACGCTCCTCACAGCACCAGGGACCCAGGTGCAATTCCACCCATAGGCAACTGTCTGTGTGGAGTCTGCATATTTTCCCTGTGTCTGCATGGGTTTCTTCCGGTTTCTTCCCACAGTCCAAAAATGTACGGGTTAGGTGGATTGGCCATGCTAGATTGCCCATTCTGTCCAGGGATGGGCTGGCTTGGTGGATTAGCCATGGGAAATGCAGGGTTACAGGGATAAGGTAGGATGGTACGTCTGGGTGAGATGTTCTTTGAAGGGTTGGTATGGACTCGATAGGCTGAATGGCCTACTTCCACACTGTAGAAATGCTATGATTTTATTCTTCCTACCAAAAGTGTATGACTTCACACTTTCCCATACTGTATTCCATCTGCCACTTCTTTGCCCTCTCTCCTAGCCTGTCCAAGTCCTTCTGCAGTCTCTCTGCTTCCTTAATGCTACCTCCTGATCTACATATCTTTGTGTCACCAGCAAATTTAGCAACAATGCCCTTAGTTCCTTTGTCTAGGTGGTAGTTCATCCATATCCTCTGGAGTTTAGAAGTGTAGTTTAGAAGAGTCAGCATGGTTTTGTATGTGGGAAATAATGCCTCACAAACTTGATAGAATGCTTTTTTGAGGAAGTAACCAAGAAGATTGATGAGGGATGCTTGGTAGACATTGTTTACTTGGACTTTAGTAAAGCTTTTGATTAGGTTCCGCATGGTAGGCTAATTAGTAAAGTTAGATCACATGGAATTAAAGGTGAGCTTGCCAATTGGATGTAAAATCGACTAAATGGCAGGAGACAGAAGGTGATGGTGGAGGGTTGTTTCTTGAACTGGAGGCCTGTGACCAGCAGTGTTCTGTAGGGACAGTGAAGAAGGTTATCTAAGAGTACAAAGAGATCGTGAATAGTTGGGTCAATGGCTGAAGAGTAGCAAATGGAGTTTAATATAGGTAATGCGAGGTATTGCATTTTGGTAAAACAAACAAGGGCAGGAGTTATACAATTAGAAGTAAGGCCTTGGCTAGTGTTGTAGAACAGAGAGACTAGGGGTTTAGGTACATAATTCTTTGAAGTTTGCGTCCTATGTAGACAGGGTGGTTAAGGCGTATGGCATGCTTGCCTTGATTGCTCAGACCTTTTGAGTATAGAAGTTGAGATGTCATGTTGAGGTTGTACAGGATATTGTACAGCCTGGCAGGTTTCTTTTCCCTACATTGGGGGATTTCAAGATTAGGGGGCATATTTTTAAGGTGAAAGAAGAAAGATTTTAAAAAAGACAAAAGGGGCAATTTTTTTACACAGAGTGGTTTATGTGCGGAATGAACCTCCAGAGGAAGTAGTGGACGTGGGTACAGTTACAATGTTTAAAAGACATTTGGATAAGTAGATGAATAAGAAATGTTTGGAGAGATATGTGCCAAGCGCGGGCAGGTGGGACTAATTTAGTTTGGGATTATGGTCGGCACGGTCTGGTTGGACCAAAAGGTCTGTCTCTGTGCTGTATGACTCTATGCTGCCAAGGACCCATTAATCCCAAACATTTCTAATTTGCTAACGAACCTGCCATGTGGCACCTTATCAAATGCTTTCTGAAAGTCCAAATATACAATATTTACATCACTACCCTCATCCATTGCTTTTGTCACCTCTTCAAAGAACTCAATTCAGTTTGTCAGACATGACCTGCCATGTTGACTGTCTGGTATTAACTTACTTTTCTCTCATTGTATATATATCTTATCCTGCATTGTGGCTTCCATGAGTTTCTCACTGTTGATGTTAAGCTGTAGTTTCCTGGGTTATCCTCTGCCCCTTTGTTAACAACAGCATTTGCAATCCTGGGACTAATCCTGTGTTCAGAGAGGCCTGGAAAATTTCTGTCGATGGCTGTGCAATTTACTCCCTTCCTCTCTCAGCAATCTAGGACGTATCCCATCCAGTCCTGGTGACTTCTCTGCCTGGAATGCTTACCAGCATTTTGGGCATGTCTTCTTTATCTTTCGCTATACTGCTCAGTTGCTCAACACCCAGGAACCCCAAGATCTCTTTGTACATCAACGCTGTTCAGGGTCCTGACGTGAACTGTATACCTTTCTTTTACATTTGATTTCCCAAAGTGCAATATCTCACACTTACCCAGATTAAACTCCATCTGCCATTTTGTCCACCCGTGTCTGAAATTGGTCTATATACTGCTGCATCCTTTAACAACCTTCCATACTATCCACAACTCCACTGATCTTTGTATTGTCTGCAAACTTACTCACCCACCCATCTACATTTTCATCGAAGTCATTTATATATACGTATTACAAACAGCAGAGGTCCCAGTATGGATCCCTGAGGGACGCCACTAGACATGGACCTCCAGCCAGAAAAATATCCTTTCCCCCCTACCCTCTGTCTTCTATGGGCAAGCCAATTCTGAATCCATGTGGCCAAGTCACCATAGATCACATGTGCCTTAAGCATCTGGATTTATTTACCGTGAGGGACCTTGTCGAAAGTCCTACTAAAATCCATGTAAACAACATCCACTGCTCTACCCTCATCAATCACCAATCAAGTTCGTAAAACATGACCTGCCGTACACAAAGCCATGCTGGCTGTCCCTAATTAGGTCATGCTTTTCCAAATGCGCATAAATCCTATCCCTAAGAATTATATCCAATTGCTTCTCAACCACTGATGTGAGACCTACCAGTCTATCAATTCCTAAATTATCCCTTCTTGAACAGAGGAACAGCATTATCTAATTGCCAGTCCTCCAGGTGGCTAGTGAGGGTACAAAGATCTTGGTCAAGGCCCCAGCAAGCTCTTCACTTGCCTCTCAATAATTTGAGATACTGTTTCTGGTTTCTATTGCTATTATTATTCTAGTATGCCTCATTTTTCGTTCTGATTTTCTCATCAATATCCTTATTCATCCCTTTAGCTTTGGATACCCTATAGTTATTTCTCATAGATATGTAACTAGCTTGCACCCCGTTCATCTCTGTCTTGAAAATCTCCCATTTTTCATCCACTGTTTTATCGACCAGATGTGCTTCCAATCAACCTGCTCCAGTTCAACTTTCAAACCCCTAAAATCTACCTTTTTCCAATCTGGGATCTTAATCCTTGACTTTTTTTAAAAATCCTTTTCTAACTTAATATTGAACCTTATTATGTTATGATTGCTATTTCCCAATTGCTCCCCCACTCTGATATTCTGCACTTGACCTGCCTCATTTCCTAGGACCAGATCCAGCACTGCTCCTACCAGGTAGGACTAGAAATGTACTGTTCCAGAAAACTATCCTGCACACATTGCAGGAATTTCTCACCTCCTGTGTCCCACATTCTACCTTAGGGTAATCCAGGTCACCAACTATCACAACCCTAGAGATAACAAGGTGTAGAGCTGAATGAACACAGCAGGCCAAGCAGCATCAGAGGAGCAGGCGTTTTGGGCCTAGACCCTTCTCCAAGGGTTATGGCACTACTTTTCACCAAGACTGATATACCTTCTTCCTTTTTATCCATGCTATTTCTATGAAAAACCTGGGATGTTATCCAGTCCTGTTCTGGCTTAAGCCATGTTTCTGGCAATGCTACATGTCATATCCTCTAATCAATCATGTTTGTGTTGTTCACATTCCAAATTAGGACTCATGACTATATTATACACTCATATTCAAACTGATACACATGTTTATATTATCAAATCATATCATTACATGTTTGCATCTCCTAGCTGCAGGGGACCTAACCTTTCCCAAGTTACCCTCTTGCTCCTAATATACAAACATACATACATAAAATGCCTTGGGGTTCTTTTTAATCTAGTTGCCAAGGACATTTCATGGCTCATTCAAACTCTGCTAATTTCTTTTTTAAGTTCTTTTCTGCTTCCTTTATTCTCCTCAAGGGCCTGTTTGGTTTCTGTTTCTAAAACCTTCCATATGTTTCTTTTTATCTTTTTCACTAAATGTACAACATCTCTCATCACCTAAGGTTCCCAAATCTTGCCAATGTTATCTTTCATCCTCACAGGAATGTGCTGGTCCTGAACTCTTGTCAACTGGCTTTTAAAAGACTGACACACGTCAAATGTGGAATTATCTTCAAACAACTGTCCCAATCCAATTTTTCTAGTTCCTGTCCAATGCTATTATAACTAGCCTTGCCCCAATTTAGCAATTTTACCTGAGGACAAGTGTTGTCCTTTTCCATAGCTATCTTAAAATGTAAGGAATTATGATTGCTGTTCCCAAAATGCTCCCCCAATGAAACCTTAGTCACTTAGCCAGGCTCATTCCCCGATGCAAGGTAATATATTGGCCCCTTCTAGTTGGATTATCTACATAATATTTCAAGAATCCCTTCTGGATGCACGTAATAAATTCTGCCTCATCTAAGTCCCTGATACTGTTTCAGTGAAAATTGGGGCTATTAAAATCACCCATGACCACAACCCTGTTGTTTTTACATCTTTTCTTTCTTCTTTCCATTCATAGGATGTGGGCATTACTGGCTAGAACAGCATGTATTGCCCATCTCTGATTGTCCAGCTATACATCTCTTCCTCTAATTTCTACTACCAACTGGGAGGCCTGTAGTATAACCCCATCATTGTGTTTGTACCTTTCTTATTCATGAATTCTACCTGATTGGCCTTGCTGGAAGACCCCTCCAAGATGTCCTGTCTTAATGCAGCTGTGACATTCTCCTTCATCAGTAATGCAACTCTCCCACTCCTTTTACATCTTTCTTTATCATGCCTGAAATATCTAAACCCTGAACGCTGAGCTGCCAGAACTGCTCTTCTATCAACTGGGTTTCTGTATTGGCTGCCACATCATAGTCCCATGTTCTAACCCAGGCTGTAAACACATATGCCTTATCTGTTATACTTATTGCATTAAATAAAAACATTTCACACCATTAGTCCTGCCATGTTCATTAACTCGACCCTACCTGTTCTTCCTACTGGACTTAGTTGATTTAGCCCCTCTCGTCTCTTAAAACACTGCACATGCTGACCTACTGCCCTGGTTCCCATCCCCCTACAATACTCGTTTGAACCCTCGAGTATCACTAAAATGTTGGTGCCCCTCCAGTTTAGGTGCAGCTCATCCTTCCTGGACAAGTCCCACCTACCCAGGAAGAGATCCCTATGATCCAGATATCTGAATTCCTCCCTCCCACACCAGCTCTTTAGCCGCTAGCACATTGCACAGAGAGTAGTCCTGAGATTACAATACTAGAGGTTCTGCTTTTCAATGTCCTAAATTTCCTTTGCAGGACCTCTTTACCCTTTCTGCCTATTTCATTAGTACCAATGTGGATCATGATCTCTAGCTACTCACTCTCCCCTTCAGACTATCCTGTAGTCCTGAAGAAGGGTATTACCCAAAACTTTGACTGCTCCTTTCCTCAGATGCAGCCTGGCTTGCTGTGTTCTTCCAACCTCCTGTGTATTTACCTAGAGACATCCTTGACTCTAGCACCAGGGAGGCAACACCCATCCTAGCATCTCACTCGCGGCCACAGAAACACTTATCTGTGTCCCTGACTATAGATTCCCCTATCACTACCGCTCACCTATACTTTGACCCTCCCTGCTGTACAACAGTGCCCTGGCTGCTCCTGTTGCTTACTTTCCCCTGACATGCCACCCTGCCCCATTCCCACCCCCTGCGCCCCCAAACAGCGTCTGAAACAGTATAACTGTTTGAGAGAGGAATGGCCACAGGGGACTTCTGCACTGCCTGCCCACGCATATTGGTCTTCCTGGTGGTCACCCCAATGCTTCTCTATCTGTGTAGGCCTTACTGGCAATGTGACCAACTCACTAAATATGTTATCAACAACATTCTCGGCCTCATAGATGCTCCATAGTGAGTCCATCTGTAATTTCAGGTGTCCGTGTGGCAAATCAGGAACTGCAGCTGAACACACTTCCTGCATTTGTAGTCACCATGGACACTGGAAGCGTCCCTGATTTCTCACATATTGCAGGAGGAGCATTCGATGGAGTCGAGTTCTCCTACCATTGTGAACCTTATCAACTCCAGACAATAATCTAGGAACCAATTACACAATCTTACCCAAAACTCACAAAAATCAGATTTCTCACTCTCTCTGACCCCCTCCTCAGATATATATCTGGTAGCTCCTGCTGCTGTTCACCTCAGATTCGCTCTGCTGTGCTGTGCTCCTGCTACAGCTGCCATTAGCTATACTTTAGCAATCCTTGACTTTTAAACAAGAGCATCCCCATTTCCATCCATTCAAGAACACAGAAAAATTAAAAGACATGGTCTTTGGGTCTCTCACTGGGTACTCTCTCAGAAATCACATGACACCAGGTTATAGTTCAACAAGTTTATTTGAAAATAGAAGCTTTCAGATCGCAGCCCCTTCATCAGGCACTCTCTGGTAGCACTAAGTTGTCATCCCCTCCTGTTGTCCTATTGTATTTGTACACTGTTGCTTGTCAGCAGTTTCACTAATTTCTCTGCCTATCTAACATATAGAACTGATGAAAAATAACAAATATTGTGTGGTGATGCAGCATATAGGAATATTCAGAGTGTGTGTCAGTTCAATTGCAGTGTTGGCCTTTTCCTCCCGGACCCAACAAATGTTGGTGCCAGAACAGAACTGGATGCTGGCCAGTAATTGCAAGCATGTGAATTTCACACTGTCTGAGTGATTCAGCTTAAATAAAACCGCACTCTTAGCAAACCCACAAATGCTGCAAAGAAGCTGACAGCTCAGTCTCTTCAGGCTTGCAAACAGATGCTCCTTATCCAGGAATGTCAGCTCCAGGCAGATCAGGTGTCAGACATGACTAGGGCACTCTCGCCCTGCAGTCAGGAAGTTGTAAGTTTAAGTCTCACTCCAGACAATTGGACCAATAACTCCACTGACGCATACCTTGCAGTACTGATGGAACACTGCACTGTCAGAGGTTCTGCCTTGGATACAGTGGTGACATTTCAGTCATACTTATTTGACTAGAACTTCTTGAGCTTGTGTCAACTGCTGTTTGAATGCAAATCTTCCATCACCAGCAGAGGATTGAACCACAATGTTGGGAGAGCAAACTTAATTGACCAATTTATTCTTAAGCTAATATTCAGAGCAGATTAGTTATGTAGAGAGAAATTCGCGCTTGAGTTTCAGCTAGTGCCTTTCCCTGCCCTATACACCCATCCACCCAAAACCTTGTATATATTTCTGTAACTGAGCAGGCCAGTCATGCAATTGACAGTGTGACTGTCCTGCAGAAAGACAGGATCACAACATCTGTACAGAGTTAACCAATCGTAGTGTTTGTAGTCTTAGCATTCCTGTAGATACCGTTTCACGGGGAGAGGTCTGGCTTGTTCTTAAATCATAGAATCCCTACAGTGCAGAAGCAGGCCATTCAGCCCATTGAGTCCACAATGACTCTCTGAAGAGCATCCTACCTAGACCCACCCCCCTATTATATCCCTGTATCCCTGGATTTCCCATGGCTAATCTACCTAGCCTATACATCCCTTGACACTATGGGCAATTTAGCATGGCCAATCTACCTAATTTGCACATCTTTGGACTTTTGGAGGAAACCAGCGCGCCCAGAGGAACCCCACTTAGACATGCAAACTTCACGTAGATAGTCGCCCAAGGGTGGAATCGAACCCTGGCACTGTGAGGCAGCAGAGTTAACCACTGAGCCACCATGCTGCCCCGGAAAGGGTGAAAAGATAGCAGCCAAAAAAAAGCATGAACAATGTAACTGGACTTTGGCTCTGGCTTACGCAAGTACTGCTTTAATATTTATATTCCATTCTTATTTGATTGGTTCAGGCAGTGTGAAGATACCGAGATTGGATTCTGTACTTTCCCAGGGTGTTAAACAAACAGGGTCAGGAGAGCTACTCGTTGCAAGCAGCAAACCATCTCTTCAGGCACAGTCCCAGCCTCTGTAACTGTTTGCAGTCCAGATACAAACAACCTTTGGCATTCCCTGTGATTGACGTCACTCTCTGCAACCAGCAATTCTCCCTGCAATAGTTGGCAGCTCGCACAGACACCACTTGCTGCATCCAATGCTCCCGGTAGCATGCAGCACTTCTGACAGCTACCGCCAACGCTCGGTAGCCGGCGTCCTCCCTGCCTCTCCCACAGCTAACGTGCCTGCAACCAGCTCGAGCCTGATCACAGGATACTGCCCACAGTGAAATCAAACAGGTAGTTCTATTCTTGCTATATTAATGTGCATTTATTCAATGCCCATGACTTGGCAACGCAAAGCTATCAGAAATATGCAACTTAAATGCCCCGTTGTGACTCCCAGAATACACATTTTGATAACCACCCAATAATCTGGGTTTGTTACCTAGTTATAGAGTTCATGGGTAGCAAAGAGGAGGAACAATTTGGTTTTAGCGCTAGCATGACCTGCTGTACCACCTACACCTGGCATCATTTGATAAATAGGATGGAGCTTTGAGCTGGTAAAGTGCAGCTTGGCCATCCATCAAACTATAGTCAGTCCCTGTCTGGATTGGGTTTCTTTGTGCTCATCAAAGTTTGGTAGCCTGTGGTGGAAGCAGCAAAGACACAAAATACTTAAGGCCAGCGTGAGTACAGAGCAGCGAGTGTTTGACTTCACATCACTGAATCCCAAATATTCCTGTAAGGGCAGATCCCACAGCACTGAGATTCAAAAACACCTGGCGCAGCCTTGTCCTGGTCAGGGTGTTTGTTTAAACTTATCGTAGAGTGAATTCAACATCTCTTTGTTCACCGGCTCACTCTGGGAACTGCTGTTTTTGATTGTTTCACGCCATTAATAGAAACGTAGAAATATAGAAAGTAGGAGGAGGAGTAGGCCATTCGGCCCTTCCAGCCTTCTCCACCTTTAAATGAACATGCTTGATCATCCAACTCAGAACCCTGTTCCTACCTCCTCTCCGTACCTTTAGATCCCTTTAGCCCTAAGAACTATATCTAACTCCTTCTTAAATACATTCAATGTTTTGGCCTCAACTATTTTCTGTAGAAAAGAATTTCTCAGGCTCACCGTTCTCTGAATGAAGAAATTTCTCTTAATCTCAGTCCTAAATGGCCTACTCTGTAAAGTGTAATGTGACCCCTGGTTCCAGACTCCCAGGTCATTGGGAACAGCCTTCCCGTGTTTACTGTATCTAGTCCTGTTAGAATTCAATGGATTTTTGTGAGATGCCCATCATTCTTCTAAATTCCAGTGTATATAGTCCTAATTGATCCAGACTATCTTCATATATTGGTCCTGCTGTCCCAGAAATGGAGTCCCTCTGCAGAACGTCTTTGCCAGAAAATGAGACCAAAACTACATACAATACTCTGGGTGTGGTCTCACTAAGGCCTTTACAGCTACAACAATAGATCCCCGCTCCTGTACTTGAATGCTATCATTATGAAAGCCGAAGTACCATTTGCTGCCTGATCACCTGCAAGTATCTGTATGCTACTTTCAACAACTGGAGTACAAGGACACCCAGGTCTTGTTGCACCTCCCCTTTTCCCAGTCTATCATCGTTCAGATAATAACTTCTATTTCACATGTCCCTGTTAAATCCTGTTTTTTCCATTGATGTGAGGAGCCAAATGGACAGAGCTTTGGGTCCTGATTCCTATTGCAAAAAAGTATCACCTGTGGAAAGTCGTTGCTTTAGTCAAAGTCTACAGAGTGGGCAGTTGACGAGCATTACTCAGAATTGCTATGTGTGGGCAGGCTAGATTTCCAATCTGTAGTAACGGAGTTTTGGTGAGTGTCTCAAGCGTACTGGGTCACACTTCTTGATTAGAACCAAGCAATGCTGCAAAAAGCATGGTTTTACCCTTTAATTCCAAAAGTAAGTATTTTGATTGTGTTGTATGTTAACATAGAAAATAGGTGCAGGAGTGGGCCATTCGGCCCTTCAAGCCTGCATCACCATTCAACATGAACATGGATGATCATGCAGTTTCAGTGTCCCACTCCTGCATTCTGTCCATACTCCTTGATCCCTTTAGCCGCAACAGCCACATCCAGCTCCCCCTTGAAAATATCTAACAAACTGGCCTCAAGTGCTTTCTATGGTAGAGAATTCCACAGGTTCACAACTCTTTGAGTGAAGAAATTCTTCCTCATCTCAATCCTGAATGGCTTACCCCTTTTTCTTAGATTGTGACCCCTAGTTCTGGACTTCTCCAATATCAGGAACATTCTTCGTGCATCTAGCCTGTCCAGTCCCATCAGGATTTTATATGTTTCAATGAGATTCCTCCCCTCATTCTTCTAAATTCCTTTAAATATAAACTCAGTCGATCTAATCTTTTTTCATATATCAGTCCTGTCATCCTGGGAATCAGTCTGATGAACCTTTGTTGGACTCCATCAATAGCAAGAATGTCCTCCCTCAGACTAGGAGACCAAAACTACACACACTATTCAAGGTATGACCTCTGCAGCAAGACCTTTCTACTCCTATACTCAAATCCTTTCACTATGAAGGCCAGCATGCCATTAGCTTTCCTCTCTGCCTGCTGCACCTGCATACCAACCTTCAGTAACTGTTCCATCATGACATCCAGGTCTCGTTGCAACTCACCTTTTCCTAAACTGCCACCATTCAGGTAATAATCTGCCTTCCTGCTTTTGCCACCAATTTATCTCACATTTATCCACATTATATTGCATCTGCCATGTATATGCCCACTCAGCCAGCTTGGCCGTGTCACCCTGCAGCTCCTTAGTATCCTCCTCACAGCACACATCGCCACCCAGCTTAGTGTCATCTGCAAATTGCTAATGTGTATTGTGAACAGCTGGGTTCCCAGCACTGAACCCCTGTGGTACCCCGCTTGTCACTGCCTGCCCTCTGAAAAGGAACTGCTTGTTCCAACTCTCTGCTTCCTGTCTATCAACCAGTTCTCTATCTACGTCAATATATTACCTCCTATACCATGGGTTTTAATTTTGCTTACTAACCTGTTGTGTGGGACCTTGTCAAAAACCTTTTGGAAGTCCAAATACACAACATCCACTGATTCACTTTTGTCTGTTCTTCTGGTCACATCCTCAAAAAATTCCAGAAGATTTGTCAAGCATCATATCCCTTTAGTGAATCCATGCTGACTTGGACCAACCCTGTTACTGCTTTCCAAATGCTCAGTTGGTACATCCTAAATGATTGACTCCAGTATTCTCTCCACCACCACTGTTAGGCTAACCAGCCTATAATTCCCCATTTTCTCTAAAAAATCTCATCTTGCTCATCTCATCAGCAGCCCCTCACAGACAAGGATGACTCTCTTCCACTCTCGGAGTGAGTCTGTAGGTAGCTGTACAGATCGCCACAGGTGGTGATCACGGGAAGGGGTAGGTGGAGCTTTGGTGTGGCAGTGCGCTCCTTTCGCTGTTTTCGCTTGGCTTCTGTTCTTTCCCAATGACAAGTCACGAGATGCTTGATGCCTTCCCAGATATTCCTCTTCCACATTGGACAGACTTGAACCAGTGATTCCCAGGTGACTGTGGGAATGCCACATTTCACCAATGAGGGTATTACTGAAGCACTTCCTCTATCTACCTGGGGCTCGCCTACTGATTCAAAGCAGGGAGTAGAGCACCTGCTTGGGGAGTCTTGTGTTGACCAGCGGACCATGTGTCCAACCTATCATAGCGATTGAGGTTGGTCAGTGCCTCGATACTGGAGATATTGGCCTGGTTGAGGATGCTGGTGTTGGTATGTCATTTTTCCCAGCGGATTTGCAGGATCTTACACAGGATAGATGAATATATTTTATATTTTACAATAGCTACCCTCCAGTCCATTGGAACCTTTCCAGAGTCTATAAAATGCTGGAAAATAATCAATGCATCCACTATTTCAAGGGCCACTTCCTTAAGTATTCTGGGATGCAGAGCCTCAGGCCTTGGGGTCGCATAGGATTTTGATCCCATCAGTTTCCCCCATACCATTTCTTGACCAATAAGGATTTCCTTCAGTTCCTCCTTCATGCATGACTCTCTGTTCCACAGCATTTCCAGAAGGCCATTTGCGTCCTTCTTAGTAAAGACAGATCCAAAGTATTTGTTCAATTGGTCTGCCATCTCTTTGTTGTCCATCACGAATTCACCTGACTCTAACTTCACCAGTCTTTTTCACATACCTATAAAAGCTTTTGCAGTCTGTTTTTATCTTGTCACAAGCTTACTCTCATATTCTATTTTCTCCTTTCTAAATTAAACCCTTTGTCCTCTGCTGAATTTTAAATTTCTCCCAGTCTTCAGATTTGCTGGTTTTACTGGCCAATTTATATGCCTCCTATTTGTTTTTAACACTTTCCCTGATTTCCCTTGTTAGCCATGGCTGAGCCACCTTTCCTGTTTTACCCTTTAAGCCAGACAGGGATGTACATTTCATAGAAGAATTATAGAAACCTACAGTGTGGAAACAGGCCTTTCGGCCCAACAAGGGGTGGCGGGGTGGCACGGTGGCTCAGTGGTTAGCACTTCTGCCTCACAGCACCAGGGACCCAGGGTTCGATTCCACCCTCGGGCAACTGTCTGTGTGGAGTTTGCACATTCTCCCCATGTCTGCGTGGGTTTCCTCCGGGTGTGCCAGTTTCCTCCCACAATCCGAAGACGTGCAGGTTAGGTGGATTGACCATGCTAAATTGCCCTGAGTGTTCAGGGATGTGTAGATTAGGGGGATAGGTCTTGGTGGGATGCTCTGAGGATCGGTGTGGACTTGTTGGGCTGAAAGGCCTGTTTCCACACTGTAGGGATTCTATATTCTATATTCAAATCCACACCGCCCCTCTGAAGAGCATGTCAACCTGACTCATTCCCCTACCCCTGCATTTCACCATGTCTAACCTACCTACCCTAAATATCCTTGGACACTACGGGTAATTTAGCATGGCCAATCCATCTACCCTGCACGTCTTTGGACTGTGGGAGGAAACCAGAGCCCCCGGAGGAAACCCACGCAGACACCGGGGGAAAATGTGCAAACTCCACACAGACAGTCGCCCAAGGGTGGAATCGAACCCAGGTCCCTGGTGCTGTGAGGCAGCAGTGTTAACCACTGAGCCACCATGTCGCCCGCACGGTGAATTGTTGAAGTTCATCCATGTGTTCTTTAAATGGCTGCCATTGCCTATCCATCGTAAACCCCTTAAGTATCCTTGGCCAGCTTATCCTAGACAATGCATGCCTCAGACCATCAAAGTTAGCTTGCTTTAAGTTCAGGACCCTTGTCTCAGATTTAACTGTGTCATTCTCCATCTTAATGAAGAATTTCACCATATTGTGGTCACTCCTCCTCAAAGGATCTCAACCACAAGGTTGCTAATTAATCCACTGTTATTAAACAAAAGCCAATCTAGGATGGCCTGCTCGCTAGTTGGTTCCAGGTGAGGCTGAAACAACACTGTTTCAAGTCACCCTCCCCAGCGTACGCTTAGCAAATGTCCAGGCTATCGAAAACAAAATGGATGAACTCAGATCTAATTTACCTTCCAGAGTGAACGGAGAGACTGCACACGCTCTGTTTCATGGAGACGTGACTCACTCCTGCCATACCAGACTGTGCCCTGCAACAAGGGTTCTGCATACATCGGATGGACCACATAGCGTCCACTGGTAAGGCAAATGACGGTGGGGCATGCTTGCTGATCAACACCACCTGGTGCTCAAACATGACGACCCTGGATCTGGACATACTCTCCGGACCTAGAATACCATACAGTAATATCCCTACTATCAGCCGTGTAAGTTCACCTCCACCGTCCTGATAGCAGTCTACATACCATCCCAGAATGCCCTGGATGAAATTTACATCGCCAGAAACACTCTAGAGGGCGACTTCAACCAAGCCAAACTCAAGAGGGTACTGCCAAAGTACCACCAACACATTTGCTGCTCCACTAGAGGACTGAACATCCTGCACCACTGCTACACAATCATCAAAGATGCTAACGTTCTATCCCCTGCCCACACTTCGGTACATCAGATCACAGCACTGTGTTCCTCCTCCCAGCTTCCAAGCAGAAGCTGAAACAGGAGGATCCTTCACAGAAAGAAATACAATGCTGGTCTGTGGCAGCAGAAAATTGTCTCCAGGACTGCTTGGAATCCGTGGACTAGTCCGTATTCAAGTACACAGCAGAAAACCTAGACGCATACTTCGCTACAATCGTGGACCTCATTAGCAAATGCGTGAAGGATTGTGTGCCAAAGAAGGTAATCTGGGTGTTCCCAACCAGAAACTTTGGATGAACTGGGAAATCTACTCCCCACGAAAGTCAGGCATGCAGCATTCAAGTCGGACAAGCCCGGTCTATACAGAAAATCCAGATATGACCTCCGCAAAGCCATCAGAGATGCCAAGAGGCAGTACTGGACCAAGTTAGAGGCCCAAACCAACCATATGGACTCCTGCCGCTCGTGGCAAGGCCTAAACAAATCAGGATACAACATGAAGCAGACCAAGATAGCGGACAAAGACACATTCCTCCCTGATGCACTCGGTGTTTTCTACGCTCAGTTCAAGCAGAATGCCAGCAGCGTGAGGTCACCTGCCCTGACAGCCCAAAAGCTCCTGCTCCCTCCATCACGGCTGCAAACGTCAGATCGGTCTTAATAAGAGTCAACCCAAGGAAAGCAACAGGCCCAGACGGAGTCCCTGGCCATGCACTTAGATCCTGTGTGGCCCAGCTGGCAGAGGTATTCGCTGACATCTTCAACCTTTCCCTCCTACGAGAAGTCCCCATCTGCTTCAAGAAGACCACCATCATCTCAGTACCTAAGAAAACACATGCAACATGCCTTAATGACTACCACCCAGTGACTCTGACCTCAATAATCATGAAATGCTTCATGGCCCACATCAACTCTAGCCTCCCAGCCTGCCTCAATCCCCTGCAATTTGCCTACCGACGTAACAGGTGCACAGCAGATACCATTTCCCTTGCCCTGCACTCTTCCTTGGAACATCTGGACAGCAAGGACATCTACATCAGGCCTCTGCTTATTGACTACAGCTCCGCCTCCAACACCATTATTCCGTCCAGACTGATCTCAAAACTCCGAGACCTTGGTGTCGGCTCCACCCTCTGCAATTGGATCCTCAGCTTTCTGACCCATAGACAGCAATCAGTGAAGACAGACAACTACACCTCTTCCACAACAACACTCAGCATTGGAGCCACTCAAGGATATGTTCTCAGCCCACTGCTGTACTCACTGTACACCCACAACTCTGTTGCCAGATTCCAAACAAACGCCATCTACAAGTTTGCTGACGACACTTCAGTGGTAGGATGGATATCAAACAACAATGAGTCAAAGTACAGAAAGGAGAATAGAGGACTTCGTGATATGGTGCAATGATAACAACTCTCTCTCAATGTTGGCTAAACTAAAGAACTCATAATTGACTTCAGAAAGAAAGGAGGAGAACCCGCCCCAATCTACATCAATGGAGTAGAGATTCAGAGAGTTGAGAGCGTCAAGTTCCTAGGAGCGTTGATAACCAACAATCTGTCCTGGACTTCTTATGTAGATGCGACAGTCAAGAAGGCACAACAACACCTCTTCTTCCTCCGGCAGCTCAGGAAATTCGGCATGTCTATAAGGACTCTCACCAACTTTTACAGATGCACCATAGAAAACATACTGTCTGGGTGCATAATGGCCTGTTACTGCAACTGCTCTGCCCAGGACTGTAGGAAACTACAGATGGTTCTGTGCATGGCCCAGACCATCACAGGAGCCAACTTCCCATCCATCGACTTCATTTACACATCTTGTTGCCATGGAAAGGCTGCCAACATCATCAAAGACCCATCTCACCCCACCAATGCTCTCCCACAACCTCTTTCGTCAGGCAGAAGGTACAGAAGCTTGAACACACCCACCAGCAGGAACAGCTTCTTCCCTGCTGTTATTAGACTGATGAATGGACTCTCTAACTTCAAATAATGCTGATCTTGTTAATGTTATCATGCCTCTTAGTACGTCCTGTGTGATGCAACCTGTATGCCTTACTCTGTCCAAGTTTTTTTCTCATGCTGTGATCTGTATGTCCTTGCTTACTGTGTTCCGCCTGTACTTCTCGAAAGCAAAGCTTTTCACTGTACTTAGGTGCATGTGACAATAAATCAAGTCAATCAATCAATCCTCAACATATTGTTCGAGGAAACTATCCCTCATACATTCCAGGAAATCCTCCTCCATTACATTTCGACCAGTTTGCTTAGTCCAATCCAAATGCAGATTGAAGTCACCCATAATAACTGCTCTACCTTTACTGCATGCAATTCTAATTTCCTGTTTTATGCTATCCATAACCTCTCAACTACTGTGTGGTGGTTTGTATATAACTCCCACTAATTTTTTTTTCCCTTTGATGTTCCGCAGCTCTACCCATTCAGATTCCACGTTGTACAGACTAATGTCCTTCCTTACTATTATGTTAATCTTATCCTTAACCAGCAACGCTACCCTACCTCCCTTTCCTCTCCGTCTATCTTTCCAAGTTCTTACGTGTCATAAGCATGTTCTTGCATTGCAGAAAGGAGAATAATGTATTGGCATTAGGTGAAGGCCTCTGCCTTGATCCACCACTTCACTTTCACACAACCACAGCTCATCAGCAGCTGAAGACCACATGCTGTCCAGCCCACTCAACAACAGTCATACCTCCATCGTACCCTAGATTTCTGCTCTGGATCTTGCAAATTCTGGTGTATTAAAATAAGGTCACATTGGTAACATTTAGACTTTGAAACTTTGGCATTTGAAGGCAGGAGACCAATGATGCAGTGATTAAATTCTGGTTGCTTGAGAAGCTGGTAGATGTCTCAAGGCGTTGTAGAATTGGAGGAGGTTACTGTGATAGGGAGCTTTGAGGCATAGAGGGAAGTGAGAACAAGGCTGAAAATTTTAAAATCAAATGGTTGTCAGTTTGGGAATCTACAGTCAGTGAACTGTGATGAGTGAACAAGACTTGGTGCAGGTTATGGTATGGACAGTACAATTTTTGATGGATCAAGTTTGTGGGGACTGGAAAATGTAAAGCCAATCAGAGAAGTTTTGGAATAGCCCAGTGCAGAAGTGCCAATAGGCAGTGTTGGCTAACATTACAGTAAGTTGCTGCAGATCTAGATTTACATATAGTCCAGGTGTAGCAAGGACAGCAAGTATAATTCTCTGAAGGGTTTTTGTGAAGTAGATGGATTTTTGTGATAATCTGGTAATTTCACAGTTCCCATTTGTTCCTCTGTTTTACACCAGATTTTATTTAATTGATTAAAGATAAATTCCACAGCTGTTGTGGTGAGATTTGAACTGTTTCTCTGGATTATAGTTCAGGCCTCTTGGATTACTAGTCCTGTGACATGACAGCTATGCTACATTGCTATACACCAACATATTGTTTGTGATACAATTTCTCTTCACCTAGAACTGGATGTGTAAAAGCAGTGTGCTATATCGAAGGCAGTAGTGAGGTTGAGAGGCATGGTGGAAGAGCTGGGTGGCGTCAGCCTACATAGGATTATCGAGTCATACAGCATAGAAACAGGCCCTTCAGCCCGCCATGTCTGTGCCAGCCAATAAACACTAAACTATACTAATTGCATTTACCTATATTTGGTCCATTACCTGCCATACTGTGGCATTGTAAGTGCTCATCCAGATGCCTCTTAAATGTTGCAAGAGTATCTGCCTCACCGACCTCTCAAGCAGGGCATTCTTATTTCTACCGCCCTCTGGGTGAAAATGTTTTCCTCAGATCTGCTCTAAACCACTTACTCCTCACTTTAGACGTTTGCCTTCTGATCTTAGGTACGTCTGCCATGGGGAAAAGATTCTCACGATCAACCCTATCTATGTCTTTCTCTATCTCAATCAGATCCCGCCTCAACCTCCTATGCGCTAGGGAAAACAAATTCAGCCTATGCAGTCCCTCCTTTTAACTGAGACTTTCCATACCAGGCATTATCCTATTGCACCTCCTCTGTACTCTCTCTAAATGTGGAACCTAACTTTGTGTTTCTGGAAGATGTTGTTAAAGGATAGTATTTGGATGCGACATAGTCGGGTAGGTGATGGCCTGGTGGTATTATTGCTGTACTGTTAATCCAAAGACCCAGATAACATTCTGGGGACCCGGGTTCGAATCCCGCCACGGCAGGTGGTAGAATTTGAATTCAATAAAATATCTGGAATTAAGAATCTAATGATGACCATGAATCCACTGTCGATTGTCGGAAAAACCCATTTGGTTCACTAATGTCCTTTAGGGAAGGAAACTGCCATCCTTACCTGGTCTGGCCTACATGTGACTCCAGACCCACAGCAATGTGGTTGACTCTGAACTGACCTTTGGGCAATTAGGGATGGGCAATCAATGCTGCCTGGCCAGCAATGCCCTCAACCTGATAATGAATAAAAAGAATACTAGCACTGAATAGATAACAGCCAGGCAAGTACACTCTCATGCAGCTGCTGATGGACACAACACAACCTTAGAATTTGAACTTTTAAAAGCTTCTACTTTCTTAAAATTGTTTGAGAGATTAAACGCTTTGGTTCCTTTGGATTGTTGCGGATAAATCACCACAAACAGCTGTTAATTTGGCTATTTATTAAGAAATCTCACAACCAAATGCTGAAACAATGATTTAAACTTTAATGCTTGTAGCAGCCAAAATGAGATCCCTCAAGTGTGCAAGATAAGCCTCACAACTCTACTTGGCTAATACCCGATTAATGGTGGAATTTAGCTACGATTCCAACCTGCAGAGTTTGTCCCTGATGTCCCAGTTTTGATCCTTGTGCAGTATTGTTCTTTGAAGTTGATTTGATTTTGATTTGATTTTTTTATTGTTACGTGCACCTAAGTACAGTTTTATGTGCAGTACAGGCAGATCATGCCATATAATTGCATTCAATTCTGGTCATCACTTTACAAGAAGGATGTGGAAGCTTTGGAGAGGATGCAGAAGATGTTTACCAGAATGCTGCCTCAGTTTAGAGGGTATGAGCTGCAAGGAGAGGCTGGACAAACCAGGGTTGTTTTCTCTGGAGCGGCAGAGACTGAGAGGAGACCTGACAGAAGTTTATAAAATTATGAGAGGCATAGGTAGGGTTGACAGTTGGAATCTTTTTCCTGGAGTTGAAATGTCTAACGTTGAAATGTCTAATGCTAGAGGGCATGCATTTAAGGGAAGAGGGGATGTGAGGGGCAAGTTTTTTTACACGGAATGGTAGGTGCCTGGAACACAGTGGAGGCAGATACGATAGAGGCATTTAAGAAGATTTTAGGTAGGCATATGAATAAGCAAGGGATGGAAGGATATGGACCGTGAACAGGCAGAAGGTATTAGTTTAATTTTGTATTATGTTTGGCACAACATTGTCAGGCAAAGGGCCTGTTCTTGTGCTGTACTCTTCTAGCTATCTATTAGTTATAAACTGCATTAGGATAATAGAACAGAGCGAAGAATACAATGTTATGGCTGCAGAGAAGGTGCACAAAGAGTGAGGTCAGCATTAAATTTAGAACTTAAGAGGTGCATTCAGAAGTCTAATAACAGTGAGAAGGAAGCTGTTCTTGAATCTGTTTGTACATGTGTTTAAGCTTTTGTACCTTCTGCCTTACAGAAGAGGTTTGAAGAGATTATAACTGGGGTGGAAGGGGTATTTGATAATGTTGGCTGCCTTTCTGAGGCAGCAAGAAGAATAGATGGAGTCAATGGATGGAAGGTTGACTTGTGTGATGGACTCTCTAGTTTTTTACGGTCCTTGAGTGGAGCAGTTGCCATACTAAGCTATGATACATCCGGATGCAATGCTTTTTATGGTAAGTGTATAAAAATTGGTAAGAGTCTTGACAGGCATGCGAAATTCCTTAGCCTCCCAGGAAGTAAAAGCGTTTTTCTTGGCTGTCGCCTCAATGTGGTGGACCAGGACAGACTGTTGGTGATTGTCATTCCTAGGAACTTGACGCTCTTGACCATCTCCACCTCAGCTCCATTGATGTACACAGATCCATGCCCTCCACCTTGCTTCCTGAAATCAATGACCAGCTGTTTTGTTTTGCTGTCATTGAGGGGAGAGGTTGATACCTTTACGTCGTGCCACCAAGCACTCTATCTCTTTCCTGTATACTGTCTTGCCATTATTTGAGATCCAGCCTACAACAGTGGTGTTGTCAGCAAACGTGTCGATGGAGTTAGGACGAAATTTGGCCACACAGTCATGAGTCTATAGGGAGTATAGTAAGGGGTTGAGTACGCAGTCTTGCAGGTGTCGGTACTGAGAATTGTTGTAGAGGAGGTGTCGTTGCCTATTCTTACTGATTAGAGTCCATGGAAGTCATAGATCCAGTTGCAGAGGGTGGAGCAGAGACCTAGGTCTAGGAGTTTGAAGATTAATTTAATTGGAATTATGGTGTTGAAGGTGGAGCTGTAGTCAATAAGTAGGAGCCTGATGTAGGTATCCTTGTTATCCAGATGTTCCAGGGATGAGTGTGCCAAGGAGATGTCATCTGCCATGGACCTGTTCCATCGGTAGACAAATTGCAAGGGATCAAGGCAGGCTGGGAGGCTAGAGTTGATATGAGCCATGACAAACCTCTTGAAGCATTTTATAATTATGGAGGTCAGAGCCACTGGGCAGTAGTCATTGAGGCATGCTGCATGAGTTTTCTAAAGCACTGGGATGGTCTTCTTGAGGCTCGTGGGGACCTGAGATTGTAGCAAGGAAAGGTTAAAGATTTCAGTGAATATTCCTGCCACCTGCTATGCACAGGATCTGAGTGCACAGCTGGGAACTCCATCTGGGCCATTGACTTTCCGTGGGTTCATTGTCAAAAAGGCTGATCTGATGTCAGCAGTGGTGACAGAGAACAGGTGCATCTGACATTATTTCACTGACCTTCTGTTCGAATGTAAAATGCATTGAGTGCATCAGATAGGGATGTATTTTTATCACTATTCTGCTTAGCTTTGTAGCCCATTATGTCATATAGGCCTTGCCACAAACGGCGAGTGTCTGTGGTTAGTTTGGGGCTCTAGCTTAGTCCAGTATTGTCTCATGGCATCTCTTTATGGAGGTCATAATCTGGATTTCCTGTAAAGGTCAAGATCGTCTGACCTGAACGCCTTGGACCTGGACTTCAGCAGGCACTGGTTCTCCCGGTTCATCCATGGTTTCTGGTTGCAGGAACATTCAGATTAACTTCTTTGGCACACAGTATTCTACACGCTTGCTAATGAAATCTGTAATAGTAGTGGCACACTCATTTAGGCTGGCTGCTGAGTTCTTGAATATAGACCAATCCACCAATTCCAAGCAGTCCCGTAGAAGCTGTTCCATGTCTTCTAGAAGTTCTGCTAAAGAGTTCTGGTGTTGGATTCTTATACAGTTTCTCATCTTTCAGTCTGTGGTGCAACATTATCGATGATCTTTTACATTCTTTCATTCAAACTATTGATCACTGTCCTTGAGTCTGCAGCTTGCTTCCTTATTAGAAGTAGCTTCCCAGTTCCTTTTACATTTGGCATTGACTGTCTGTTTGAAGACACAGCTTTCCTGTGATTAACTCCTTAAATTCTTCTGCAAGGCAAACATTTGTCCTTGTGGTATAAAGCAGCTAGAAATCAAGCAGATGTGAACAATTTTGTTCATGTAGTATCAATACTTCCTTCTCCCAGACATGGCTAATAGCTTTCAAATCCTGTATAAGTTTGACCTTGTCCCTTCATAGTTTATTTTAGAAAGAGTTGTTGCTGCCTCTTTCAACCCAAGAGCAGTTATTAAAGTTCTGAAGTTTATAACATCACAAGATGTCTCCTAAGTCTCGATTAATATTTTCGTTGTTTTTCTCTTTTCTTCTTTTATTTTTACCCCTGTTCCTGCTTCTCAATCTCCAATTTCCCTTCTGATTGGGATGACTGTAACATTATTCTGACCCCAACAGATGGTAATATTGGACAAGCCAGATGAGACTTAGCTTGATAGATGATCATTTTTGTTTTCCAGTCACTAGCCAATCACTGTACGCAAGAGGCTGCCACGATACTTTTAATAAAATGACGTAAAAATTTATTACACAAAAAAAAGCATAAACTATACAACTATTTGAATCAAATTCATTGCAAGAATCAGAAAGAAAGATTCATCTAGTTAACTCAATGATAACCTTATGGACATCCAAATGAAGACCATCCCATCCCATCCCCACGTTAAAGCTGACATGGCTGTAACCAGTTTTCTTTTTGACAAATTTCTGTGTATTTAATGCTATTTTCTTAACTTAACATCTCTTCCCAGCAAGCTGCGATCTTTTTTCACTATTACAACTGAACATAGGTTTCTTAAGCTCATGTTTTCCACAGCCCGGAAGAATGTCAATATCTATCTTAAACAGCTCAATAGTCTTCTGCTTCTGCGGCTATCTTCTATACATCTCAGGATCTTATTCCTGCCCTGACTGTTATGAAGACTGCTTCTTAACACACCTTTTCTCATTGACAGAGATAACAAGGTGTAGAGCTAGATGAACACAGCACGCCAAGCATCAGAGGAGTAGGAAGTCTGACGTTTCGGGCCTAGACCCTTCTTCAGAAATGGGGGAGGGGAAGGGGGTTCTGAAATAAATAGGGAGAGAGGGGGAGGCAGATAGAAGATGGATAGAGGAGAAGATAGGTGGAGAGGAGACAGACAGGTCAAAGAGGTGGGGATGGAGCCAGTAAAGGTGAGTGTAGGTGGGCAGTTAGGGAGGAGATAGGTCAGTCCAGGGAGGACGGACAGGTCAAGGGGGCGGGATGAAGTTAGTAGGTAGGAGATGGGGGTGGGGCTTGAGGTGGGAGGAGAGACAGGTTAGGGAGGCGGGGACAAGCTGGACTGGTTTTGGGATGCGGTAGGGGGAGATTTTGAAGTGTCGGAGGAGGGTGATGAACTCCTCCTCACATACCACCCCACCAACCTCCGGATCCAACACGTCATCCTCCGACACTTCCGCCATCTGCAATCCGACCCCACCACCAAAGGCATTTTTCCCTCCTCACCCTTATCTGCTTTCCAGAGGGACCACTCTCTCCGTGACTCCCTTGTCCGCTCCACACTCCCCTCCAGCCCCACCGCACCCGGCACTTTTCCCTGCAACCGCAGGAAGTGCTACACCTGCCCCTACACCTCCCCCCTCACCCCCATCCCAGGCCCCAAGAAGACTTTCCACATCAAGCAGATGTTCACCTGCACATCTGCTAATGTGGTATACTGCCTCCGCTGTTCCCATTGTGGCCTCCTCTACATCGGGGAAACCAAGCGGAGGCTTGGGGACCGCTTTGCAGAACACCTATGCTCGGTTCGCACTAAACAACTGCACCTCCCAGTCGCGAACCATTTCAACTCCCCCTCCCATTCCTCAGACGACATGTCGATCCTGGGCCTCCTGCAGTGCCACAACGATGCCACCCGAAGGTTGCAGGAACAGCAACTCATATTCCGCTTGGGAACCCTGCAGCCCAATGGTATCAATGTGGATTTCACAAACTTCAAAATCTCCCCTCCCCCTACCGCATCCCAAAACCAGTCCAGCTCGTCCCCGCCTCCCTAACCTGTCCTTCCTCCCACCTATCCCCTCACCCCACCTCAAGCCCCACCCCCATCTCCTACCTACTAACCTCATCCCGCCCCCTTGACCTGTCCATCCTCCCTGGACTGACCTATCTCTTCCCTACCTCCCCACCTACACTCACCTTTACTGGCTCCATCCCCGCCTCTTTGACCTGTCTGTTTCCTCGCCACCTTCTATCCATCTTCTATCCGCCTCCCCCTCTCTCCCTATTTATTTCAGAACCCCCTTCCCCTCCCCCATTTCTGAAGAAGGGTCTAGGCCCAAAACGTCAGCCTTCCTGCTCCTCTGATGCTGCTTGGCCTGCTGTGTTCATCCAGCTCTACACCTTGTTATCTCAGATTCTCCAGCATCTGCAGTTCCTACTATCTCCTCTCATTGACAGTCTCTGTTTCTGGCCCCTTTTTGTGTTATAAAACTAAGAGCAACAAACATCTTAGTAATTATTGTGTAAGTGGCTTATGAGCCATTTGGCTAAAATCACATGCTTTCTTGGAAATGGTTTGCTTAGCTCACTATTCAAAATGACTTTCAGTCTGTTTATAAAAACAGATCTTCACAGACCTGAAAACTAAACTCTATTTATCCTCCAATTTATAACTTGAGAATCCTAATAATAATGTATTATGAGCCTTCATCATAGAGTCATAGAGGTCTACAGCACAGGAAGAGGCTTTTCAGCCCATCGAGTCTGCACCGGTAATAAAACAACTATCTAATTATTCAAATCCCATCTTCAGTTCCATTTTCCAGCATTTGGCCCATAGCCTTGTGTGCTTTGTAAGTTCACATCTAAATATTTCTTAAATGTTATCAGGGTTTCTGCCTGTACCACCCTTATAGGCAGTGAGTTCCAGGCCTCACCAACCTTAAAGGGAAAGAATTTTTCCTCACGTCTCCTCTAAACCTCCTGCACCTTACCTTAAATCTATGCCTTCTGGTCTTTGATCCCTCCACCAATGGGAAATATTTCTTTCATGCCTGCTCCATTTTTGCCCCTTATAATTTTATATATCTCAATCATATTTACCCCTGCCCCCTCAGTCTCCTCTGCTCCAAGAAAAACAGCCCTAATCTATCCAATCTTTCTTCATAACTAAAACTCTCCACCTCAGTAACATCCTGGTAAATTTTCTCTGGACTCTCTCCAATGCAATCAGATCTCACTTATAATGGGCTCTTACCTTCGCTATCAGTCTCCCATGTGAGATCCTACGAAAAGCATTGCTGAAGTCGAAGTAGATGGGATTCAATGCATTGCACTAATCTACACGCGCTTACCACTTTGAAAAATTCACTCAAGTTGGTCAGACATGACCTCCGCTTAAGAAAACCATATTGGTTTGTTAATGAATCCTTGCCTGTTCAGATGCAGATTAATTCTGTCCCTCAGAATTGCTTCCAATAGTTTTTCCATCACTGAGGTTAGACTGACTGGCTGTAGTTTCTGGTTTATCTCTTGCACCCTTCTTGAATGACGGTACCACATTGGCTGTCCTCCAGTCCCCCTGTGGCTAGGGAGGAATTGAGAATTATTGCCAATGCCCCTTTATTTCCCTCCTTCCCTCACCCGTTGTCCGGTCCTGGAGATTTAAGCCTGCCAGATCACTCAGAACCTCATCTCTGTCTATGCTAATATCTTTAAATATATTATAACCGTCCTCCCTGATTTCTGTGCCCACATTGACCCTCTCACTGGTGAGCACCAACACAAAGTATTCATTTAGAATCTTACTGTACATCCTTTGGCTCCATGCACAAATTACCATTGTGTTCCTTAATGGACCCTACACTCTCCTTTTATGCTTAATATACATGCAAAATAACTGAGAATTTTCCTATATTTGACCTGCCATTATTCTTTCATGCTCCATTTTGCTCTCCTGATTTCCTTTGTCAGTTTCCCTGGCACATTCTGTACTCTTTTCAGCCATGATCATATTGAACGGTTATGCAGGCTGAAAGGGCCAAATGGCCTACTCCTGCACCTGTTTCTATGTTTCTGCTTTTTAGAACTCTTGGTATCTGCTGTAATTGTGTATATTTCTTGATAGCCAGAGTTCACAGGATTTTGTCGTTGCAATCCCTTGTTGTGGGGTCAGGTGTAGATGGGGGCAGAACTGCTGCACCCAGGTTGGGTGGGGCACAGTATCCAATTCATCCTAACTGATTAATTCCAGAATTCCTACAGTGCAGATAGGCCATCCCTATAACTCCACTTTTACCAGAGTTAATCCACTTAGCCTGCACAGTATGGGCAATTTTGCACGACCAATCCGCCTAACCTGCACATCTTTGGACTGTGGATCAAAACTGGAGCACCAGGCAGAAGCCCATGCAGACGCAGGGAGAACGTACAAGCTCCACACAGACAGTCATCTGAGGCTGGAATTGAACCCAGGTCCCTGGTATTGTGGGGTAGCAGTGCTAACCACTGAGCCACTGTGTCACCACTGATTTTGAAAAAATTTAGCCTGAATACTGGTAGAGCTGGCTTCAGTAAAGATACTAGTTTTTGGTCAGTGTACTTCCCCTTGTATCTGAAGGCTGTCTTTGAAGCATTACTGTTGGAATTTCTCTGCCGTACTTGTGTGTCACTGATGCACATCCAGGTCTTACTGCAGTACAGGCATGAGGTTAAGGAGAGAGAAAATTTCAAAGTGGAAACTGAGCTCTTTGCTTGTTGTCCAGGGAAATCCCTAGCGTATACTCCTGAATCACTATTTTCCTGTGCCTGAGGAAATCCTACCAGAGACACCATGAGGTTTTAGACCTTCAAAAAGGAACCACTGTCTGACAGTCTTTTTTGTCTGAAGACAAATCATAGAATCTCTACAGTGTGGAAGCAGGCCATTCAGCTCATCAAGTCCACACCAACCCTCTGAAGACTATCCTCCCAGACCCACCTAACCCCTCTAATTCCTCTAACCCTGCGTGTCCTATGGCCAATCCACTTAGCCTGCACATCCTGGACACTGTGGGCAATTTAGCATGGCCAATCAATTTAACTTGCACATCTTTGGACCAGTGGGAGAAAACCAGAGCCCCTGGAGGAAACCCACACAGACACTGGTAGAATGTGCAAACTCCACACAAAGAGTTGCCTGAGGATGGAATCCAACCCAGGGCCCTAGTGCTGTGAGGTAGCAGTGCTAACCACTGAGCCACCATGCTGCTACAAGTATTAAGAACAATGACCTAACCAAACCATTTGACTCTGTTACATCTCATTGGGCAGCCAAGAAGAAGTCAAGTCCCAGTACGGTTCCAAGAATGAGAAATGTCAGTTATGAGGATAGATTGAGGAAGTTGAGACTGTTCTCCTTTGAGAGAAGATGACTGAAAGGAGATTTGAAAGATGTTTTTAAAATCATGAGCAGGCTGGACAGAGTAGATAGGGACAAACTGTTCATGCTCACAAAAGGAACAAGAACTAGAGGGCATAGATTTAAAGTGATGTGTTAATGAAGCAAGAGTGATGTAAGAAAACACTTTTCCACTCAGCAATATGTGAGGGCATGGAATGTCACTGCCTGGAAGTGTGGTGGAGGCAGGTCAGTTGAGCCATTCAAGACGGTATTGGCTGGTTATTTGTATAAAAATGATGTTGGGCGAAAAGCAAGAGATTAGCACTGAGTAAGAGAATCATTCCAGACACAATGGGCCAAATGGCCTCATCTGTACTGTAATGATTCTGTGATTCTATTCACAAAGTTGTCATAAAAGTTAATTTTTTTTAGATATTCCCAATTTTCATGACTTTTAGACCTAGGTTGACAGAAGGCATGGACCAGGTTTCTGTACTTAGCAAGAATAAGTTTATCGCAACTCAGCAGGGTCTAGCTATAGGCAAACAATTATGAATATCACTGTACATTTAATAAGGGTATCTAACTCCTTATAAACTCTCCCTTCCCCACACACAGATAAGAAGAAAAATAGATTTTGATGAAGAGTCACCGGACTCGAAACATAAACTCTGCTTTCTTAAAAACCGAAAGAACTGCCGATGCTGTAAATCAGGAACAAAATCAAAGTTGCTGGAAAAGCTCAGCAGGTCTGGCAACATCTGTTCTGAGGAAGGGTCACTGGACTCAACGTCAACTCTGTTTTTTCCTTCACAGATGCTGCCAGATCTGCTGAGCTTTTCCAGCAACTTTGTTTTTGTTAACTCTGCTTTCTTACCACAAATGCTGCCAAACCTTCTGAGTTTCACTAGCAATTTCTGTTTTTGTTTCAGATCTCCAGAATCTGCAGTTCTTTGTTTTACTATACTAAAACAATAGAATGTTTTAGGTGGAGCGAAAGACTGGGAAGGCAGTTCAGTGGTCCCTGTACACAGAGTTTGCTGAGATGATTCTTGTGCTGATCAGAACTCTGCTTCTCAGTTCTTCTCTGGATGCAGGCGGCCTAGGGACCAGTTCCTACATTTGAAGGTCCCTGACGTATTATTTAGAAGTCATAGCTTATAGTAACCGCTGAAGGAAAAATAAACTGGTTTCCTTAATGCTTAAAGTTTGCTGCAGAGAACAGACTCAGCTCATGAGCTGTTGGAGATCTGAAGGCTTTTCACTATCCTATTCACAGCACCAAGCTGTTCAGCTACCTAAGAACCAATCACATAGATGTTTGTAGGCGGGTAGCCTTTGTCATTGATAACTGGTCACTAGTCCACTGACCAATTAGCTGTTTGTTACCGGCTGACTCTCCCTTTGTACAGCCCTTTGTTCCAGCTTGTCTGCAAACTACACTTCATTTACTACAACTGTGTAAACTGTACTTTTTTACATTGCATCCTTTCAAAACATGTAGAAATCCTGCAACAATCATTTGTTTTACAACAGCAATTTTCTCATTCCAGTTCACAATTAAAAATATAGAAAACTAAAAAGACCATCTTTACAACTCAATAAATCACAAAGGTGCGTAAATTTTGCTTGCAGCCACCAGAATATCCAAAATCCTGCAAATACTTCATGATAAATGACTGTAGCTATCTTGAATTTGAAATGTGCAAGAGACGATCAACATATGGACTGATGTTGCACAGGGCTGTGTGGTAGCCCCTCTACTTTTAAAAATCTACCTGACAGTGACTGTCTACCTCTTCACAGATCAACTGCTCTGCACTACATACCCCTGTATGCAACAGCCTCTTTAGAAAATTAAGGGAGCAAATTGTAATTGGGAAACTCAGCACATACTGCATTCTCACGGCCCACCACCTGGTTACCCTATCATCCCAGAATGTCAAGGCAACAAAGCTGAGCTCAAGGCCGAGGCAGCACTGGGCACATGGGCCCACAGCTGGAGGGAGCACACCATCTGCGCAACTTGCAACCAAGTGGCTGGATAATCCAGCGTAACAGCCACCATGTCTGTACTCAATGTGAACTGATCATTGATGTGAATGCAAAATGAATGAGCAACTTGAGTGTAAATGGCAATGTTGTATAATGACTGATAGAGCTGGGTGTCTCACTGTAAATTGGATCACCATCTCAGTCCCATTGTTCAAAAGGAATTGTAAACCTGTGCTGATTGGAGTCCAACATTTGTGCGTTAACCTTTGACTGTAAGTGCTGACCCTTTGAACTCTTACCCTGTCATGAAATGCCAGGCACCAGTAATGTTCCATTCACAAGGAGCGACTGTGCAGCCCCACGTCCTGGGAAAGGAATCAGTTTCAAGTGTGGGCTGTGGTCTGCTCGTATGCCTTTGTTGTGAGTGAGGTTGATTGTGTGAGGTAATGCCTTGTAATAGGGCTGTATCCTGGGTGCTGTTCCATCCAGATTGCACTTGCTGTTTTCAAACAGACTGCTGAGAAAGGAATAGGGGACAAAAAGATACAGCCTATTGAGCCCACCCTCTATTTCTGCGCATACAGAGAGATGAGAGAAGAGAGCCTACATTTGTCATGAGTGAGAAAAAAAACACCCTTTTCAGCTACACTCACAGGTCTTCTGGTTTACTCAGTTTGGTTCTGTTTAACTGGCTTTCTCAGGCCAGCACCTGGGACGTGTCAAGTGACATTTACACCACACCAATTACATGTGTTATTTATATCTCTGTTTGAAATACAACCTAACTGGTTACCACCTTTCATCCATTATTCATCAACCTGCTGAAACTTTAACATCGTCGGCAAAAACTTTCCAGACAGAGATCCCAAAGGGCTGTCAGCACCTTCCACCCTAGTGAGAGTCAATATGTGTGAAACTGGACCCTAGTAAAAGTCAGCCTGGATGGAACACGTACCCCAGTGAGAGTCAGTGTGTATGGGACTGTACCCCAGTGAGAGTCAGTGTGTGTGTAGGACTGTACCCCAGTGAGAGTCAATGTGTGTGGGTCTGTAACCCAGTGTGAGTCAGTGTGTGTGGGACTCTACCCCAGTGAGAGTCAGTGTGTGTGTGTGAGAGCCAGTGTATGTGGGACTGTACTCCACTGAGGATCGTTGTTAGACCCTGTATCCCACTGAGAGAGTTTGTTTGTGTGGACCCCTTCCCCAATGAGAGTCACTGCATGTGAAATCTGTGTCCCACTAAGAATAAGTGCTTGTCAAACTGTACCCCAGTGAGTGAGTGTGTGTGCCTCAGTGAGAGTCAGTGCCTGTGGAACTTTAAGCAAATAGAGTCAGTGTGTGTGGAACTGTACCCTGGTGAGAGTCAGTGTGTATGGTCATTTACTTTGTGTCTCAATCTAGAGTTTATCTAACAGTGTAAAGATTTAAGATTTAATAGTAAAGATTTAAACGCTTAAAATTTTCAAGAATAACACATTCTATTGAAAAACAAAATGTAATGATAAAGTTCCATCTGTGACATAGAGAGAAAATTTAATATAGCATTAGACCAAAAGAATTAATGATGCAAACAGTAATACTAAATTGGAAGATAAGCAATGTTTCAGAAACCAGCAAAGTGCAAGCAAAATGTTGGTAAGAGGGGAGAGAAAAGTAGAATGACTTTAAACTAGCCAAAATATAACAATAGTTTGTAAGAGTTTTTACAAATATGTAGAATGTAGCTAAAGTAAATGTTTGTTCCTTAAAAAGAGGACAGGAGAATAGAGAATGACAAAAAAAATGCAGAAATGTTCAACGAGTGTTTTGTGTCTGTCTTCAGAGTAGAAGAAAATCAGTATCTTCCATAAATAGAGGGTAACCTAAGGGCTAAATAAGTGAGGAGATTAAAGTAATTAATGTCAGCAAAGAAAATGTGCTAGAGAAACCTGAGGCACTAAAATCCAACAGATCTCTCAAATGGACCGTGTCATAGGATTCTAAGAGGTCGCTGCAGAGAGAGTGGATGTGCTAGCTATGATTTTCCAAAATTCCCTAGATCACTGGAACAGTCACAGCAAATTGGATATTGGTAAATGTAATGCTAAGAGGGACATTTTGGGTATAGAAATCGTGGAGAAGTTCTGTGATACAATTTTAATAATTAGCATAGAAAAAGAGGTGGTTCTGAATGGGTGAGTAGGCTTAAAAGTAGATAAATTTCCAGGGCTGAATGAAATGTATCTCAGTTTGTTGAGTTAGACAAGGGAGAAAACAGCAGGCATGCTTGCAAAAGTTTTCAATTCCTCCCTGGCCACCGGGAGGTACTGGAGAACAGCCAATGTGGCACTGTTATTCAAGAAGGGAGGAGGGATGAACGAAGAAACTACAGGCCAGTCAGTCTAACCTCGGTGGAATGGAAACTGTTGGAAGCAATTCTGAGACCGAATTCATCTGCATTTAAAAAGGCCAGGATTAATCAAGAATAGTTAGAATGATTTTGTTTAAGGAGATTTAATTTTTCAGAGATGACCAGGTATGTAGATGAGGGCAATGCTTTTGATGTAGTCTACTTGGACTTCAGCAAGGCTTTTGATAAGGTCCTTCCTGGGAGCCTATTAGCAAAAGTAAGAAAGACCCCCTTGGGATCCAAGGTAATTTAGCAAATTGGATCCACATTTGTCTGAATAGCAAAAAGCAAAGGGTAATAGTTGAGGGATATTTTTCTGACTAGAAGTCCATGTCTAATGGGGTCCCAGAAGTGTCAGTGTTGAGGCCCTTGCTGTTTCTGGCTTGCATAAATGATTTAGACTTGAATGTAGGAGGGTTGATCAATAAATTTGCAGATGATGCAAAAATTGGTAGGGTGATAATAGTAAGAAGATAGCCTTAGATTACAAGAAGATTTGGATGGACTGGTCAGTGGCAAATAGAATTCAATCCGGATAGAGGTGAGGTGATGCACTTGGGCAGGACAAACCAGGCAAGGAATCTATGGTGAATGGTAGGACCATGGGAAGCACTGAGCATCAGAGGGACCTTGGTTGCATGTATATCAGTCCTTTAAGGTATCAGGACAAGTTGATAAAGTAGTTAAGAAGGCATATGGGATATTTGCCGTTATTAATCGACGTGGAGGGGCTGGTGTTGGACTGGAGTTGTCAAGGTCAGAAGTCACATGACACCAGGTTATAGCCCAACAGGTTTATTTGAAATCACAAGCTCTTGGAGCTCTGCTCCTTCATCGGGTGAAGAACTGCTGAGGTCAGGGGCAGGAGATGTGAGGAAAAACCTTTTCACTCAGGGGTGGGAATCTGGAACTCACTGCCTGTTAAGTATGGTAGAGGCAGAAACCCTCATAAGATTTAAGAAACATTAGGATGTGCATTTGCAATGCCAGGGCATACAAGGTTATGGACCAAATGTAGGAAAGTGGGATTAGAATAGCTCGGTAGCTGTTTTTGACTGGCGCAGAAGTGATGGACCAAAGGACCTTTTCTGTGCTTTAAATCTTCACGATTCCATTGAAGAAAAAAGGGACAACAAGCTATAGGTCAGCTGGACAGACATAAGTCATTGGGAAAATGCTAGCATCTGTTACTGAGGAAACATTAGTAACGCATTTCGAAAATCGCAATATGATTCAAACAAGTCAGTTTTTACAAAAATTGAAATCCTGTTTAATCATTTTTTGAAGTCTTTTATGAGGATGGCACCAATAGGATACAGAAAGAGGGATTAGTAAATATATTGGGAGAAGGAAGGCAATGACCTAGTGGTATCACCACGAGACGCAGGGAATGTTCTGGGGACCTGGATTCAAATCCCATCATGGCAGATGGTGGAATTTGAATTCAATAAAAATGTGGAATAAAGGATCTACTGATGACTGTGAAACAGTTGTTGATCATTGGAAAAACTCATCTGGTTCACTAATCTCCTTTAGGGAAGGAAACTGTCGTACTTATCTGGTCTGGCCTACATGTGACTCCAGACCCACAGCAATGTTGCTTCTTAACTGCCCTCTGGGTAATTAGGGCTGGGCAATAAAAGCTGCCCTAGCCTGTGATGTCCACAACCCGAACAAATGAAGAAAAGAGAAATGTTGGATTTTCAAAATGCTTTTGAAAAGGTGTCATGAGCTGAGGACTCAGACTTCATGTACTCGTATGGTTAGAAGATTGATTGACAACAGGAAGTCGAGAAAAGGGGTAAATGATTTTTTTTTCAAATTGGCGGGTTATAACTAGATCGCTGCCAAGATCAGTGTATGGGATTTAACTGTTTACAGTATATATTAATGACTTGGATGAAGAGTCAAAATACATACAACAAATACAAATCATACAAAGTTAGCCTGGAGCGTAAGCTGTGAGGAGGACATGAAGGGTCTACAAAGAGATAGAAACTGGGCAATAAGGTGGCAGATAAAGTATATTGGTGAGTTTGGAATTATTCATTTTGGTCATTAAAATAGGAAAATTATATTTTTTTAAAAGGCATAAAACTTATAAATGTTGATGTTTAGCAAGACTGGTGCACTTGTACAAAGAACTGGAAGGGTTAGCATATGGATGGGTAACAAGTCATCCGTTTGTAGTTCATTGGTTGCTTGATTGCAGCCAATGTTTCCTCTAAGCTGCTCATGTAGCACTGTGCACGGCATTGATTCCTGGTTCCAGAAGTTGCTGCCATGCAAGGAGCTCAGAGGTCCATTCAGAAGAAAATCGGTAATGGGAACATTGGTTGGATCCTGAGTGTTTCTTTGTCTTTCAGCTTTTAGAATGTATTTCTTTCAGTGGCTTTGAATGAAGTTTTTCTGCTCCTTTGACAGAAAGTTGGAGAGAGGAACTTTACAAAGAAAAGCGAGAGAAAAAGGATTGCAGCTAACTTATGAAAGTCTCCTTTCTTCTCTTTTTTACTCCTCTCCCAGAAGCAAAAACACAAATTGCTGGAGAAACTCAGCAGGTCTAGCAGCATTTATGGAGAGAAAACACAGTTAATGTTTCGGGTCCAGTGACCCTCCTTCAGAACTGATGGTAGCTAGGAAAAGGTGGTATATATGCTGAGGACAAGGGAGGGACGGAGTACGTGATAAGTGGAGACAGATCCAGAGAGAGAGAACGACAGTTAGGCAGAGAAAGGGATATATAATAGTAAGCTAAGGAAAAAAAAGCTAGCAATAGGGACTATAAGAAGTTAAAAATGCCATGACAGGACCAAGGAGTGGGGTGTGTAAGGACATGGGAGAGAGATGCTCAGGCCCTAAATATTGAGTCCCATAGGGTACAGGGTCCCCAAGCAGAAAATGAGATGCTGTTATTCCAGCCCGTCCTGAAGCTCACTGGAGCACAGGCCTGAGACAGAAATGTTGGACAGAGAACACAGTGGTTTGTTGAAGTGTCAGGCAACTAGTAGCTCAGGGCCACTTTTGTGGACAGAAGGTAGGTGTTCCATTTGCAGTCACCCAGTCTGCAATCTATCTCCCCAGTGTTGAAGCGAATACAGTAGACTAAATTGAATGAAGTGCAGGTAAATTGTGCTTCACCTGGAAGGTGTGTCTTGAGCCTTGGATAGTAAGGAGGGAGGAAATAAATGGGCAGGTGTTATGCCTTTTGCGTTTGCATAGGAAGATGCCATGGGATGGGAGGAAGTCTTAGGGATGGAGGAGGAGTTGTTCAGGGTGTCCCAGAAGGGAACAGTTCCTGCAAATGCTGACAAGGAATGGGAAGGGAATGTGAGTCTGGTGGTGTAAATGGTGGCTTATGATCCTTTGGATGTGCATGTTAGTAGGGTGGAAAGTGAGGACTAGGGGACCCTACTAATGTTGTGGGAAAGAAGAGAAGAGGTGAGGACAGAAAAGTGGGAAATGGGTCAGACACAGCTGAGGACCCTATCAGCCGTGCTGATGGAGAGTCTTGGTTGAGGAAAAACTGAACATTTCTGAGGCTCCCCTGTGGAAGGTGACATTGTCAAAACAGAACCAGCAGATATGGAGAAACTGGGAGAATGGGATGTAGCCTTTAAAGTGTGATGTTAAGCACAAGACTAATATTCAGAAATATTTAGAAGATAGTCTAGACCCTAACTTTTTCTTATTTTAAAGATAAATGTAAGTTGTTGCTTTCCAGATATAATTGGATCGATCAAACTACCATTTTAAAGCAAAACACACTTTATTTATACACTATAGTTAATATATCACAAAAGGAGGAATTGGAATAATGTAACTGTAATAGAAAACTTAACAGAATAATAGATACAGTAACTATTACTATTAAAGTGTTCCAATATAGTAACATCCCATAAACACACCCTTGGCAAAAGGCAACTTCAGAAAACAAATTGTCTCACATGCAACTCCAGTAACAGGAAGAGAACTCCCATCTTTTGGCTGTGACCGAGAGAGAGAGAAAATAGCTTTCACTTCTTCAAGACCCCAACAGCAACTGCTGAAAGTTAAAATTAAAATTCCTGGTTCTGTGTGAGCTTGACCACACCCATTCAAGCTGCTTCTATTGTTCCAATTTTTTTTAAAAAAATAACTCCAAGGCCTCACAAGCTGTTTACTCTAGTGGCTCTCTAGACTGCTTGATACTTCTGCCTTAAAACCTCTCCAAAAAGAACCAGGATAAAATGCACTTCTTAAAGCCACAATATCATCACAAAAGGAAGCAGGGTATGAAGATATATAGTCCAGGTAATTGGGAGTCAATGTGTTTGTAGTATATATTTCAGTCCAGCCTATCCCCAGAAATGTTGAGGAAGGTGAAAGTAGGATGGAAATTGGAAGTGAAATTGATCAACTTTGCTAATTCTGGACCAGAGAGGATCAGAATCTCTGTGTCAAACTGCAACCTGACTAGGTTTATTGTTATGCTGAGTTCTCCTGTAGCAATATCAAATGGTGCTATTTTGTCTGGACTTAATGGCCCCGAAAAGTAACATTGAAGCTAACATACAGTTGTTTTTTTTTAAG
>NW_025966539.1:0-39642 GCF_021869965.1 Rhincodon typus
TTTTGGCAGTGATTACTGGCCCCTGTGTTTTTGGCAGTGATTACTGGACCCTGTGTTTTTGGCAGTGATTACTGGACCCTGTCTATGTGACAGTGATTACTGGACCCTATGTATATTTTGGTGATTTCTGGACCTGTGTATTTGACGGTGACAGTCAGCCCCTGTGTATTTGACAGTGATTACTGGACCCTGTGTATATTATTGGACCTGTGTATTTGACAGTGACAACCAGCCCCTGTGTATATCACAGTGAATAGTGGCCCATGTGTATTTTACAGTGAATGTATACGAGAGAGATTACCACACCTTTTTTAAATGCCAGTGAGCATTGGAAGGAGGAATCTTTGGGGATTGATGGGCAATAAGGGAGACAAAAAAAAAACTGCAGATGTAGAATCCAAGGTAAACCGGAGGCTGGAAGAACACAGCAAACCAGGCAGCATCTGGAGGAAAGGAGCAGTCAACGTTTCGGGTATAACCCTTCCTCAGGACTGCAGTCCTGAAGAAGGGTAATACCTGAAACATTGACTGCTCCTTTCCTCCAGATGCTGCCTGGTTTGTGTGTTCTTCCAACCTCCAATAAGTGGTGTGAGTTTGGAGTTAGGTTACCACAAGGATGAGCAGAAGACCAAAGCCAGAAATGTTGGACAGGAAACAAGGATGGATGGGGCAGGAAGTCAAGGCTAGAATTTGGTGAGGGCAAATGAAGTTTTCATGATGAAACTTCCTGAAAACAGTCCACCTCCAGTTGACAATACTTTTCCAGTGCTAATTGATCATTTTAGTTGTTTGCATGGCCTGTCGTTACCATAATCCCTTGTAATGTTTGTTTATTAGTAGCTGCTGCATTATTTTAATGTTGATCCTCCCTCTCACTAATCTCATGATGCAATCTATAGGCCCTATCTGGTTCCCCTGGCCAGCAGCCATTTTCCCTGGATTAGATCCAAGATCAATCTCAGCCCTGAGTGTGGGAATCACAAGCAAATCGTTTTTTATCGCAACCTGTTTCTGCCACACACTTGGTTGCCTTCCTCAGTAGCAGGTGAGCTGTGGCCTCCACCTCCCAGTCAGGCTGAAGCCTGTCAATGTTCTAACACCACTCGTTCCAGCTTGCCTAGCCTCTGGTGAAGCAGAAGGCTTCTGTGGGAAGAATTTTCTTGTTTGGACCCAAAAATATTCTTTCTACTTTTGTATCAGTTGCAACTACTGCCAAAATAAATCAAAGTTAAAGAATCATTACTGTCTGTCTCTGAATGTTTTCTTGTATCACTGACTGTCACTGGATGCTTCCTGATATTATTGGCTTTGTTACTAGAAAGTCTCTGATACCACTGACTGTCTTGTTGGGAGTTCTCTGGTATGACCAACTCTGTCATTGGGACCTCTTTGGTATCACTGGCTCTCTCACTGGCTGCTCTCTGGTATGACTGGTTCTCTCACTGGCTGCACACTGGTAATATTGGCTGTCTCATTGAGACTTCTTTGGTATGACTGACTTTCTTGTTGGAATGCTTTCTTGTGTCAACTGGCACTCTCATTGGGACCTCTCTTATCACTGGCTATCTGTTTGAAACATATCTTGTATCGCTGGCTCACACACTATGAGGAAGCACTCAAAATCTAAGTTTCCAAAGTCATCTCAGAAGTTTTTTTTTTAAAACAATACAATGAATTCACCTATTTACCTTTCTTTTAGACCCAGTTTGGTAGAAAGCACAGACCAGGCTTCTGAACTTAGCACAGATCACTCTTTGATTCTAACTATAGATCTTTATAGAATTCTACTAGTTAAAACTCTAATGCCCATATAAACTCCCTCTCTATGTACACAGGTAGAAGGAGACTGAGAAATCAGTTCAGTGGTTCCTATCCACAGGGTTTGCTGAGTTAATGCTTGCGCTGATCAAAACGCTGCTCCTCGATATTCATCTTCCAGAAACTTTCACTTGTTTGTTGGATGCACAGGGTGACTGGTTCACATTATTAAAGGTCCTTAGCTTATCAGTAAAAATCACAGCTTACAGCAACAGGAAAGGGGATAAATGACTACCTTTTGGAAATTGCTCATGATCTTCTGGAAAACTTTAGATGTGAAGTTAGAACTCTGGTCAGATTATATAGCAGTTAGTTGTCCATAATGAGTTTAAAAAAAACTTTAACTTTCCCACTTCTAGTCTCATTGTAATTATGCCAAAATAAATACCTTGTGGGAATCAGGTATAATGTGAATAACTGTAATCAATAACTGATGTCCTGGTTTTGTTTTTGGTGATGGTCCTGCACAATCTACTAATGATTTTTTTTAGAAAACTGGTATGAGTGTCAGTCATGGTTTGGTATCATCTTGAGGTTTCCTACCACTTGATGTGAATCACATGATTGATAGAATTACAACACATCTTGAAAGAGAAAAATAGACAGTGTAAGGATGAGTGTAACCCTTTATTTTCTCTTAGATCAGAGAGACTAAGATTTCTTTGTTTAAACATATTTTCATGCATGCATGGGAGGTATATACATCAAAAATTGGCATACAGCTCAAATTTTTATTACAAAATCAAAGGGTTTATAGTATTTTTATAGATAACAAATTTCCAGTCAACTATTCCTTCAGACAATAAATGCCAATCAAAAGATTACATTTTAATCACTCCCACCTCTGTTATAGAATTTTACTCTATGGAAGGAGGCCATTCGACACATGTCTGTGCAGGCTTCTGGAAGAGCTTTCAGCTAGAACCATCCTGCAGCCTGAACTCCATAGCCCACTACATTCATCATTTTTTTTTTGTAAATTCATCACTTCCAAATGTATATCCAGCCGTCTCTTGATACCTGCTGTGGAATCCACCTCCAGCACTCTCCCAGGGAGCGCATTCCAAATCCCAACAACTCTCTGAATAAAGAAGTTTCTTCTCATCTCACTCCTGACTGTCTCACTGGCAATCTTAAGATTGTGACTCCTAGTTACTGATATACCAAGCAGTGGAAACAGAATATCCTTCTTTACCCTGTCAAAATTGTTCATAATTTTGAATACCTTAATAAGGATCACCTCTTAATCTTTTTGCTTAAAGGAAAATGGACCCAATTTCTTGAATCTTTCCTCGTATCTAAAATCCCTCATTCATAATATAATTCCAGTAAATCTCTTTGTGCTATTTCCAGAGCTTTAACATCCTTCCTTAAGTAAGGTGCCCAGAACTGAACACAATATTTCAAATGTGATCTAACCAATGATTTGTAGGGGTGTAGCATTACTTCCTTGCTTTTATACTCTATGCCTCTATTTATAAACCCAAGCATCCTTTAAGTCGTCTTAACTGTTTCAAATTGCCTGACCACTTTCAGAAAATCATGCACATACCTCTGCTCCTGTACTCCCCTCAGAATTGTACCAATGAGCCTGTATTGTCTGTCTTCTGCCAAATGAATTACCTCACATTTCTCTGTATTGAAATTTATCGGCCATGTGTCTGCCCATTAGGCCAACTTGTCAATGGCCCTCGGTGTCATCCTCACAATTCGCTGCTCTCCCTAGTTAGTATCATTTGCAAGTTTGAACATTTTTGCCCTTAACACCCATCTCCAAATTGCTTATATGAATCAGAAAAAGCAAGGATCCCAAAATCAGTCACTGGGAAGTACAACATTCAACATGTTTCCGGTCCAAGAAATGCTCATCTATTCCGACCCTCTGTTTCCTATCTTTTGTCCAATTTCTAATCCACGCTCCTCACAGCACCAGGGACCCAGGTGCAATTCCACCCATAGGCAACTGTCTGTGTGGAGTCTGCATATTTTCCCTGTGTCTGCATGGGTTTCTTCCGGTTTCTTCCCACAGTCCAAAAATGTACGGGTTAGGTGGATTGGCCATGCTAGATTGCCCATTCTGTCCAGGGATGGGCTGGCTTGGTGGATTAGCCATGGGAAATGCAGGGTTACAGGGATAAGGTAGGATGGTACGTCTGGGTGAGATGTTCTTTGAAGGGTTGGTATGGACTCGATAGGCTGAATGGCCTACTTCCACACTGTAGAAATGCTATGATTTTATTCTTCCTACCAAAAGTGTATGACTTCACACTTTCCCATACTGTATTCCATCTGCCACTTCTTTGCCCTCTCTCCTAGCCTGTCCAAGTCCTTCTGCAGTCTCTCTGCTTCCTTAATGCTACCTCCTGATCTACATATCTTTGTGTCACCAGCAAATTTAGCAACAATGCCCTTAGTTCCTTTGTCTAGGTGGTAGTTCATCCATATCCTCTGGAGTTTAGAAGTGTAGTTTAGAAGAGTCAGCATGGTTTTGTATGTGGGAAATAATGCCTCACAAACTTGATAGAATGCTTTTTTGAGGAAGTAACCAAGAAGATTGATGAGGGATGCTTGGTAGACATTGTTTACTTGGACTTTAGTAAAGCTTTTGATTAGGTTCCGCATGGTAGGCTAATTAGTAAAGTTAGATCACATGGAATTAAAGGTGAGCTTGCCAATTGGATGTAAAATCGACTAAATGGCAGGAGACAGAAGGTGATGGTGGAGGGTTGTTTCTTGAACTGGAGGCCTGTGACCAGCAGTGTTCTGTAGGGACAGTGAAGAAGGTTATCTAAGAGTACAAAGAGATCGTGAATAGTTGGGTCAATGGCTGAAGAGTAGCAAATGGAGTTTAATATAGGTAATGCGAGGTATTGCATTTTGGTAAAACAAACAAGGGCAGGAGTTATACAATTAGAAGTAAGGCCTTGGCTAGTGTTGTAGAACAGAGAGACTAGGGGTTTAGGTACATAATTCTTTGAAGTTTGCGTCCTATGTAGACAGGGTGGTTAAGGCGTATGGCATGCTTGCCTTGATTGCTCAGACCTTTTGAGTATAGAAGTTGAGATGTCATGTTGAGGTTGTACAGGATATTGTACAGCCTGGCAGGTTTCTTTTCCCTACATTGGGGGATTTCAAGATTAGGGGGCATATTTTTAAGGTGAAAGAAGAAAGATTTTAAAAAAGACAAAAGGGGCAATTTTTTTACACAGAGTGGTTTATGTGCGGAATGAACCTCCAGAGGAAGTAGTGGACGTGGGTACAGTTACAATGTTTAAAAGACATTTGGATAAGTAGATGAATAAGAAATGTTTGGAGAGATATGTGCCAAGCGCGGGCAGGTGGGACTAATTTAGTTTGGGATTATGGTCGGCACGGTCTGGTTGGACCAAAAGGTCTGTCTCTGTGCTGTATGACTCTATGCTGCCAAGGACCCATTAATCCCAAACATTTCTAATTTGCTAACGAACCTGCCATGTGGCACCTTATCAAATGCTTTCTGAAAGTCCAAATATACAATATTTACATCACTACCCTCATCCATTGCTTTTGTCACCTCTTCAAAGAACTCAATTCAGTTTGTCAGACATGACCTGCCATGTTGACTGTCTGGTATTAACTTACTTTTCTCTCATTGTATATATATCTTATCCTGCATTGTGGCTTCCATGAGTTTCTCACTGTTGATGTTAAGCTGTAGTTTCCTGGGTTATCCTCTGCCCCTTTGTTAACAACAGCATTTGCAATCCTGGGACTAATCCTGTGTTCAGAGAGGCCTGGAAAATTTCTGTCGATGGCTGTGCAATTTACTCCCTTCCTCTCTCAGCAATCTAGGACGTATCCCATCCAGTCCTGGTGACTTCTCTGCCTGGAATGCTTACCAGCATTTTGGGCATGTCTTCTTTATCTTTCGCTATACTGCTCAGTTGCTCAACACCCAGGAACCCCAAGATCTCTTTGTACATCAACGCTGTTCAGGGTCCTGACGTGAACTGTATACCTTTCTTTTACATTTGATTTCCCAAAGTGCAATATCTCACACTTACCCAGATTAAACTCCATCTGCCATTTTGTCCACCCGTGTCTGAAATTGGTCTATATACTGCTGCATCCTTTAACAACCTTCCATACTATCCACAACTCCACTGATCTTTGTATTGTCTGCAAACTTACTCACCCACCCATCTACATTTTCATCGAAGTCATTTATATATACGTATTACAAACAGCAGAGGTCCCAGTATGGATCCCTGAGGGACGCCACTAGACATGGACCTCCAGCCAGAAAAATATCCTTTCCCCCCTACCCTCTGTCTTCTATGGGCAAGCCAATTCTGAATCCATGTGGCCAAGTCACCATAGATCACATGTGCCTTAAGCATCTGGATTTATTTACCGTGAGGGACCTTGTCGAAAGTCCTACTAAAATCCATGTAAACAACATCCACTGCTCTACCCTCATCAATCACCAATCAAGTTCGTAAAACATGACCTGCCGTACACAAAGCCATGCTGGCTGTCCCTAATTTAGGTCATGCTTTTCCAAATGCGCATAAATCCTATCCCTAAGAATTATATCCAATTGCTTCTCAACCACTGATGTGAGACCTACCAGTCTATCAATTCCTAAATTATCCCTTCTTGAACAGAGGAACAGCATTATCTAATTGCCAGTCCTCCAGGTGGCTAGTGAGGGTACAAAGATCTTGGTCAAGGCCCCAGCAAGCTCTTCACTTGCCTCTCAATAATTTGAGATACTGTTTCTGGTTTCTATTGCTATTATTATTCTAGTATGCCTCATTTTTCGTTCTGATTTTCTCATCAATATCCTTATTCATCCCTTTAGCTTTGGATACCCTATAGTTATTTCTCATAGATATGTAACTAGCTTGCACCCCGTTCATCTCTGTCTTGAAAATCTCCCATTTTTCATCCACTGTTTTATCGACCAGATGTGCTTCCAATCAACCTGCTCCAGTTCAACTTTCAAACCCCTAAAATCTACCTTTTTCCAATCTGGGATCTTAATCCTTGACTTTTTTTAAAAATCCTTTTCTAACTTAATATTGAACCTTATTATGTTATGATTGCTATTTCCCAATTGCTCCCCCACTCTGATATTCTGCACTTGACCTGCCTCATTTCCTAGGACCAGATCCAGCACTGCTCCTACCAGGTAGGACTAGAAATGTACTGTTCCAGAAAACTATCCTGCACACATTGCAGGAATTTCTCACCTCCTGTGTCCCACATTCTACCTTAGGGTAATCCAGGTCACCAACTATCACAACCCTAGAGATAACAAGGTGTAGAGCTGAATGAACACAGCAGGCCAAGCAGCATCAGAGGAGCAGGCGTTTTGGGCCTAGACCCTTCTCCAAGGGTTATGGCACTACTTTTCACCAAGACTGATATACCTTCTTCCTTTTTATCCATGCTATTTCTATGAAAAACCTGGGATGTTATCCAGTCCTGTTCTGGCTTAAGCCATGTTTCTGGCAATGCTACATGTCATATCCTCTAATCAATCATGTTTGTGTTGTTCACATTCCAAATTAGGACTCATGACTATATTATACACTCATATTCAAACTGATACACATGTTTATATTATCAAATCATATCATTACATGTTTGCATCTCCTAGCTGCAGGGGACCTAACCTTTCCCAAGTTACCCTCTTGCTCCTAATATACAAACATACATACATAAAATGCCTTGGGGTTCTTTTTAATCTAGTTGCCAAGGACATTTCATGGCTCATTCAAACTCTGCTAATTTCTTTTTTAAGTTCTTTTCTGCTTCCTTTATTCTCCTCAAGGGCCTGTTTGGTTTCTGTTTCTAAAACCTTCCATATGTTTCTTTTTATCTTTTTCACTAAATGTACAACATCTCTCATCACCTAAGGTTCCCAAATCTTGCCAATGTTATCTTTCATCCTCACAGGAATGTGCTGGTCCTGAACTCTTGTCAACTGGCTTTTAAAAGACTGACACACGTCAAATGTGGAATTATCTTCAAACAACTGTCCCAATCCAATTTTTCTAGTTCCTGTCCAATGCTATTATAACTAGCCTTGCCCCAATTTAGCAATTTTACCTGAGGACAAGTGTTGTCCTTTTCCATAGCTATCTTAAAATGTAAGGAATTATGATTGCTGTTCCCAAAATGCTCCCCCAATGAAACCTTAGTCACTTAGCCAGGCTCATTCCCCGATGCAAGGTAATATATTGGCCCCTTCTAGTTGGATTATCTACATAATATTTCAAGAATCCCTTCTGGATGCACGTAATAAATTCTGCCTCATCTAAGTCCCTGATACTGTTTCAGTGAAAATTGGGGCTATTAAAATCACCCATGACCACAACCCTGTTGTTTTTACATCTTTTCTTTCTTCTTTCCATTCATAGGATGTGGGCATTACTGGCTAGAACAGCATGTATTGCCCATCTCTGATTGTCCAGCTATACATCTCTTCCTCTAATTTCTACTACCAACTGGGAGGCCTGTAGTATAACCCCATCATTGTGTTTGTACCTTTCTTATTCATGAATTCTACCTGATTGGCCTTGCTGGAAGACCCCTCCAAGATGTCCTGTCTTAATGCAGCTGTGACATTCTCCTTCATCAGTAATGCAACTCTCCCACTCCTTTTACATCTTTCTTTATCATGCCTGAAATATCTAAACCCTGAACGCTGAGCTGCCAGAACTGCTCTTCTATCAACTGGGTTTCTGTATTGGCTGCCACATCATAGTCCCATGTTCTAACCCAGGCTGTAAACACATATGCCTTATCTGTTATACTTATTGCATTAAATAAAAACATTTCACACCATTAGTCCTGCCATGTTCATTAACTCGACCCTACCTGTTCTTCCTACTGGACTTAGTTGATTTAGCCCCTCTCGTCTCTTAAAACACTGCACATGCTGACCTACTGCCCTGGTTCCCATCCCCCTACAATACTCGTTTGAACCCTCGAGTATCACTAAAATGTTGGTGCCCCTCCAGTTTAGGTGCAGCTCATCCTTCCTGGACAAGTCCCACCTACCCAGGAAGAGATCCCTATGATCCAGATATCTGAATTCCTCCCTCCCACACCAGCTCTTTAGCCGCTAGCACATTGCACAGAGAGTAGTCCTGAGATTACAATACTAGAGGTTCTGCTTTTCAATGTCCTAAATTTCCTTTGCAGGACCTCTTTACCCTTTCTGCCTATTTCATTAGTACCAATGTGGATCATGATCTCTAGCTACTCACTCTCCCCTTCAGACTATCCTGTAGTCCTGAAGAAGGGTATTACCCAAAACTTTGACTGCTCCTTTCCTCAGATGCAGCCTGGCTTGCTGTGTTCTTCCAACCTCCTGTGTATTTACCTAGAGACATCCTTGACTCTAGCACCAGGGAGGCAACACCCATCCTAGCATCTCACTCGCGGCCACAGAAACACTTATCTGTGTCCCTGACTATAGATTCCCCTATCACTACCGCTCACCTATACTTTGACCCTCCCTGCTGTACAACAGTGCCCTGGCTGCTCCTGTTGCTTACTTTCCCCTGACATGCCACCCTGCCCCATTCCCACCCCCTGCGCCCCCAAACAGCGTCTGAAACAGTATAACTGTTTGAGAGAGGAATGGCCACAGGGGACTTCTGCACTGCCTGCCCACGCATATTGGTCTTCCTGGTGGTCACCCCAATGCTTCTCTATCTGTGTAGGCCTTACTGGCAATGTGACCAACTCACTAAATATGTTATCAACAACATTCTCGGCCTCATAGATGCTCCATAGTGAGTCCATCTGTAATTTCAGGTGTCCGTGTGGCAAATCAGGAACTGCAGCTGAACACACTTCCTGCATTTGTAGTCACCATGGACACTGGAAGCGTCCCTGATTTCTCACATATTGCAGGAGGAGCATTCGATGGAGTCGAGTTCTCCTACCATTGTGAACCTTATCAACTCCAGACAATAATCTAGGAACCAATTACACAATCTTACCCAAAACTCACAAAAATCAGATTTCTCACTCTCTCTGACCCCCTCCTCAGATATATATCTGGTAGCTCCTGCTGCTGTTCACCTCAGATTCGCTCTGCTGTGCTGTGCTCCTGCTACAGCTGCCATTAGCTATACTTTAGCAATCCTTGACTTTTAAACAAGAGCATCCCCATTTCCATCCATTCAAGAACACAGAAAAATTAAAAGACATGGTCTTTGGGTCTCTCACTGGGTACTCTCTCAGAAATCACATGACACCAGGTTATAGTTCAACAAGTTTATTTGAAAATAGAAGCTTTCAGATCGCAGCCCCTTCATCAGGCACTCTCTGGTAGCACTAAGTTGTCATCCCCTCCTGTTGTCCTATTGTATTTGTACACTGTTGCTTGTCAGCAGTTTCACTAATTTCTCTGCCTATCTAACATATAGAACTGATGAAAAATAACAAATATTGTGTGGTGATGCAGCATATAGGAATATTCAGAGTGTGTGTCAGTTCAATTGCAGTGTTGGCCTTTTCCTCCCGGACCCAACAAATGTTGGTGCCAGAACAGAACTGGATGCTGGCCAGTAATTGCAAGCATGTGAATTTCACACTGTCTGAGTGATTCAGCTTAAATAAAACCGCACTCTTAGCAAACCCACAAATGCTGCAAAGAAGCTGACAGCTCAGTCTCTTCAGGCTTGCAAACAGATGCTCCTTATCCAGGAATGTCAGCTCCAGGCAGATCAGGTGTCAGACATGACTAGGGCACTCTCGCCCTGCAGTCAGGAAGTTGTAAGTTTAAGTCTCACTCCAGACAATTGGACCAATAACTCCACTGACGCATACCTTGCAGTACTGATGGAACACTGCACTGTCAGAGGTTCTGCCTTGGATACAGTGGTGACATTTCAGTCATACTTATTTGACTAGAACTTCTTGAGCTTGTGTCAACTGCTGTTTGAATGCAAATCTTCCATCACCAGCAGAGGATTGAACCACAATGTTGGGAGAGCAAACTTAATTGACCAATTTATTCTTAAGCTAATATTCAGAGCAGATTAGTTATGTAGAGAGAAATTCGCGCTTGAGTTTCAGCTAGTGCCTTTCCCTGCCCTATACACCCATCCACCCAAAACCTTGTATATATTTCTGTAACTGAGCAGGCCAGTCATGCAATTGACAGTGTGACTGTCCTGCAGAAAGACAGGATCACAACATCTGTACAGAGTTAACCAATCGTAGTGTTTGTAGTCTTAGCATTCCTGTAGATACCGTTTCACGGGGAGAGGTCTGGCTTGTTCTTAAATCATAGAATCCCTACAGTGCAGAAGCAGGCCATTCAGCCCATTGAGTCCACAATGACTCTCTGAAGAGCATCCTACCTAGACCCACCCCCCTATTATATCCCTGTATCCCTGGATTTCCCATGGCTAATCTACCTAGCCTATACATCCCTTGACACTATGGGCAATTTAGCATGGCCAATCTACCTAATTTGCACATCTTTGGACTTTTGGAGGAAACCAGCGCGCCCAGAGGAACCCCACTTAGACATGCAAACTTCACGTAGATAGTCGCCCAAGGGTGGAATCGAACCCTGGCACTGTGAGGCAGCAGAGTTAACCACTGAGCCACCATGCTGCCCCGGAAAGGGTGAAAAGATAGCAGCCAAAAAAAGCATGAACAATGTAACTGGACTTTGGCTCTGGCTTACGCAAGTACTGCTTTAATATTTATATTCCATTCTTATTTGATTGGTTCAGGCAGTGTGAAGATACCGAGATTGGATTCTGTACTTTCCCAGGGTGTTAAACAAACAGGGTCAGGAGAGCTACTCGTTGCAAGCAGCAAACCATCTCTTCAGGCACAGTCCCAGCCTCTGTAACTGTTTGCAGTCCAGATACAAACAACCTTTGGCATTCCCTGTGATTGACGTCACTCTCTGCAACCAGCAATTCTCCCTGCAATAGTTGGCAGCTCGCACAGACACCACTTGCTGCATCCAATGCTCCCGGTAGCATGCAGCACTTCTGACAGCTACCGCCAACGCTCGGTAGCCGGCGTCCTCCCTGCCTCTCCCACAGCTAACGTGCCTGCAACCAGCTCGAGCCTGATCACAGGATACTGCCCACAGTGAAATCAAACAGGTAGTTCTATTCTTGCTATATTAATGTGCATTTATTCAATGCCCATGACTTGGCAACGCAAAGCTATCAGAAATATGCAACTTAAATGCCCCGTTGTGACTCCCAGAATACACATTTTGATAACCACCCAATAATCTGGGTTTGTTACCTAGTTATAGAGTTCATGGGTAGCAAAGAGGAGGAACAATTTGGTTTTAGCGCTAGCATGACCTGCTGTACCACCTACACCTGGCATCATTTGATAAATAGGATGGAGCTTTGAGCTGGTAAAGTGCAGCTTGGCCATCCATCAAACTATAGTCAGTCCCTGTCTGGATTGGGTTTCTTTGTGCTCATCAAAGTTTGGTAGCCTGTGGTGGAAGCAGCAAAGACACAAAATACTTAAGGCCAGCGTGAGTACAGAGCAGCGAGTGTTTGACTTCACATCACTGAATCCCAAATATTCCTGTAAGGGCAGATCCCACAGCACTGAGATTCAAAAACACCTGGCGCAGCCTTGTCCTGGTCAGGGTGTTTGTTTAAACTTATCGTAGAGTGAATTCAACATCTCTTTGTTCACCGGCTCACTCTGGGAACTGCTGTTTTTGATTGTTTCACGCCATTAATAGAAACGTAGAAATATAGAAAGTAGGAGGAGGAGTAGGCCATTCGGCCCTTCCAGCCTTCTCCACCTTTAAATGAACATGCTTGATCATCCAACTCAGAACCCTGTTCCTACCTCCTCTCCGTACCTTTAGATCCCTTTAGCCCTAAGAACTATATCTAACTCCTTCTTAAATACATTCAATGTTTTGGCCTCAACTATTTTCTGTAGAAAAGAATTTCTCAGGCTCACCGTTCTCTGAATGAAGAAATTTCTCTTAATCTCAGTCCTAAATGGCCTACTCTGTAAAGTGTAATGTGACCCCTGGTTCCAGACTCCCAGGTCATTGGGAACAGCCTTCCCGTGTTTACTGTATCTAGTCCTGTTAGAATTCAATGGATTTTTGTGAGATGCCCATCATTCTTCTAAATTCCAGTGTATATAGTCCTAATTGATCCAGACTATCTTCATATATTGGTCCTGCTGTCCCAGAAATGGAGTCCCTCTGCAGAACGTCTTTGCCAGAAAATGAGACCAAAACTACATACAATACTCTGGGTGTGGTCTCACTAAGGCCTTTACAGCTACAACAATAGATCCCCGCTCCTGTACTTGAATGCTATCATTATGAAAGCCGAAGTACCATTTGCTGCCTGATCACCTGCAAGTATCTGTATGCTACTTTCAACAACTGGAGTACAAGGACACCCAGGTCTTGTTGCACCTCCCCTTTTCCCAGTCTATCATCGTTCAGATAATAACTTCTATTTCACATGTCCCTGTTAAATCCTGTTTTTTCCATTGATGTGAGGAGCCAAATGGACAGAGCTTTGGGTCCTGATTCCTATTGCAAAAAAGTATCACCTGTGGAAAGTCGTTGCTTTAGTCAAAGTCTACAGAGTGGGCAGTTGACGAGCATTACTCAGAATTGCTATGTGTGGGCAGGCTAGATTTCCAATCTGTAGTAACGGAGTTTTGGTGAGTGTCTCAAGCGTACTGGGTCACACTTCTTGATTAGAACCAAGCAATGCTGCAAAAAGCATGGTTTTACCCTTTAATTCCAAAAGTAAGTATTTTGATTGTGTTGTATGTTAACATAGAAAATAGGTGCAGGAGTGGGCCATTCGGCCCTTCAAGCCTGCATCACCATTCAACATGAACATGGATGATCATGCAGTTTCAGTGTCCCACTCCTGCATTCTGTCCATACTCCTTGATCCCTTTAGCCGCAACAGCCACATCCAGCTCCCCCTTGAAAATATCTAACAAACTGGCCTCAAGTGCTTTCTATGGTAGAGAATTCCACAGGTTCACAACTCTTTGAGTGAAGAAATTCTTCCTCATCTCAATCCTGAATGGCTTACCCCTTTTTCTTAGATTGTGACCCCTAGTTCTGGACTTCTCCAATATCAGGAACATTCTTCGTGCATCTAGCCTGTCCAGTCCCATCAGGATTTTATATGTTTCAATGAGATTCCTCCCCTCATTCTTCTAAATTCCTTTAAATATAAACTCAGTCGATCTAATCTTTTTTCATATATCAGTCCTGTCATCCTGGGAATCAGTCTGATGAACCTTTGTTGGACTCCATCAATAGCAAGAATGTCCTCCCTCAGACTAGGAGACCAAAACTACACACACTATTCAAGGTATGACCTCTGCAGCAAGACCTTTCTACTCCTATACTCAAATCCTTTCACTATGAAGGCCAGCATGCCATTAGCTTTCCTCTCTGCCTGCTGCACCTGCATACCAACCTTCAGTAACTGTTCCATCATGACATCCAGGTCTCGTTGCAACTCACCTTTTCCTAAACTGCCACCATTCAGGTAATAATCTGCCTTCCTGCTTTTGCCACCAATTTATCTCACATTTATCCACATTATATTGCATCTGCCATGTATATGCCCACTCAGCCAGCTTGGCCGTGTCACCCTGCAGCTCCTTAGTATCCTCCTCACAGCACACATCGCCACCCAGCTTAGTGTCATCTGCAAATTGCTAATGTGTATTGTGAACAGCTGGGTTCCCAGCACTGAACCCCTGTGGTACCCCGCTTGTCACTGCCTGCCCTCTGAAAAGGAACTGCTTGTTCCAACTCTCTGCTTCCTGTCTATCAACCAGTTCTCTATCTACGTCAATATATTACCTCCTATACCATGGGTTTTAATTTTGCTTACTAACCTGTTGTGTGGGACCTTGTCAAAAACCTTTTGGAAGTCCAAATACACAACATCCACTGATTCACTTTTGTCTGTTCTTCTGGTCACATCCTCAAAAAATTCCAGAAGATTTGTCAAGCATCATATCCCTTTAGTGAATCCATGCTGACTTGGACCAACCCTGTTACTGCTTTCCAAATGCTCAGTTGGTACATCCTAAATGATTGACTCCAGTATTCTCTCCACCACCACTGTTAGGCTAACCAGCCTATAATTCCCCATTTTCTCTAAAAAATCTCATCTTGCTCATCTCATCAGCAGCCCCTCACAGACAAGGATGACTCTCTTCCACTCTCGGAGTGAGTCTGTAGGTAGCTGTACAGATCGCCACAGGTGGTGATCACGGGAAGGGGTAGGTGGAGCTTTGGTGTGGCAGTGCGCTCCTTTCGCTGTTTTCGCTTGGCTTCTGTTCTTTCCCAATGACAAGTCACGAGATGCTTGATGCCTTCCCAGATATTCCTCTTCCACATTGGACAGACTTGAACCAGTGATTCCCAGGTGACTGTGGGAATGCCACATTTCACCAATGAGGGTATTACTGAAGCACTTCCTCTATCTACCTGGGGCTCGCCTACTGATTCAAAGCAGGGAGTAGAGCACCTGCTTGGGGAGTCTTGTGTTGACCAGCGGACCATGTGTCCAACCTATCATAGCGATTGAGGTTGGTCAGTGCCTCGATACTGGAGATATTGGCCTGGTTGAGGATGCTGGTGTTGGTATGTCATTTTTCCCAGCGGATTTGCAGGATCTTACACAGGATAGATGAATATATTTTATATTTTACAATAGCTACCCTCCAGTCCATTGGAACCTTTCCAGAGTCTATAAAATGCTGGAAAATAATCAATGCATCCACTATTTCAAGGGCCACTTCCTTAAGTATTCTGGGATGCAGAGCCTCAGGCCTTGGGGTCGCATAGGATTTTGATCCCATCAGTTTCCCCCATACCATTTCTTGACCAATAAGGATTTCCTTCAGTTCCTCCTTCATGCATGACTCTCTGTTCCACAGCATTTCCAGAAGGCCATTTGCGTCCTTCTTAGTAAAGACAGATCCAAAGTATTTGTTCAATTGGTCTGCCATCTCTTTGTTGTCCATCACGAATTCACCTGACTCTAACTTCACCAGTCTTTTTCACATACCTATAAAAGCTTTTGCAGTCTGTTTTTATCTTGTCACAAGCTTACTCTCATATTCTATTTTCTCCTTTCTAAATTAAACCCTTTGTCCTCTGCTGAATTTTAAATTTCTCCCAGTCTTCAGATTTGCTGGTTTTACTGGCCAATTTATATGCCTCCTATTTGTTTTTAACACTTTCCCTGATTTCCCTTGTTAGCCATGGCTGAGCCACCTTTCCTGTTTTACCCTTTAAGCCAGACAGGGATGTACATTTCATAGAAGAATTATAGAAACCTACAGTGTGGAAACAGGCCTTTCGGCCCAACAAGGGGTGGCGGGGTGGCACGGTGGCTCAGTGGTTAGCACTTCTGCCTCACAGCACCAGGGACCCAGGGTTCGATTCCACCCTCGGGCAACTGTCTGTGTGGAGTTTGCACATTCTCCCCATGTCTGCGTGGGTTTCCTCCGGGTGTGCCAGTTTCCTCCCACAATCCGAAGACGTGCAGGTTAGGTGGATTGACCATGCTAAATTGCCCTGAGTGTTCAGGGATGTGTAGATTAGGGGGATAGGTCTTGGTGGGATGCTCTGAGGATCGGTGTGGACTTGTTGGGCTGAAAGGCCTGTTTCCACACTGTAGGGATTCTATATTCTATATTCAAATCCACACCGCCCCTCTGAAGAGCATGTCAACCTGACTCATTCCCCTACCCCTGCATTTCACCATGTCTAACCTACCTACCCTAAATATCCTTGGACACTACGGGTAATTTAGCATGGCCAATCCATCTACCCTGCACGTCTTTGGACTGTGGGAGGAAACCAGAGCCCCCGGAGGAAACCCACGCAGACACCGGGGGAAAATGTGCAAACTCCACACAGACAGTCGCCCAAGGGTGGAATCGAACCCAGGTCCCTGGTGCTGTGAGGCAGCAGTGTTAACCACTGAGCCACCATGTCGCCCGCACGGTGAATTGTTGAAGTTCATCCATGTGTTCTTTAAATGGCTGCCATTGCCTATCCATCGTAAACCCCTTAAGTATCCTTGGCCAGCTTATCCTAGACAATGCATGCCTCAGACCATCAAAGTTAGCTTGCTTTAAGTTCAGGACCCTTGTCTCAGATTTAACTGTGTCATTCTCCATCTTAATGAAGAATTTCACCATATTGTGGTCACTCCTCCTCAAAGGATCTCAACCACAAGGTTGCTAATTAATCCACTGTTATTAAACAAAAGCCAATCTAGGATGGCCTGCTCGCTAGTTGGTTCCAGGTGAGGCTGAAACAACACTGTTTCAAGTCACCCTCCCCAGCGTACGCTTAGCAAATGTCCAGGCTATCGAAAACAAAATGGATGAACTCAGATCTAATTTACCTTCCAGAGTGAACGGAGAGACTGCACACGCTCTGTTTCATGGAGACGTGACTCACTCCTGCCATACCAGACTGTGCCCTGCAACAAGGGTTCTGCATACATCGGATGGACCACATAGCGTCCACTGGTAAGGCAAATGACGGTGGGGCATGCTTGCTGATCAACACCACCTGGTGCTCAAACATGACGACCCTGGATCTGGACATACTCTCCGGACCTAGAATACCATACAGTAATATCCCTACTATCAGCCGTGTAAGTTCACCTCCACCGTCCTGATAGCAGTCTACATACCATCCCAGAATGCCCTGGATGAAATTTACATCGCCAGAAACACTCTAGAGGGCGACTTCAACCAAGCCAAACTCAAGAGGGTACTGCCAAAGTACCACCAACACATTTGCTGCTCCACTAGAGGACTGAACATCCTGCACCACTGCTACACAATCATCAAAGATGCTAACGTTCTATCCCCTGCCCACACTTCGGTACATCAGATCACAGCACTGTGTTCCTCCTCCCAGCTTCCAAGCAGAAGCTGAAACAGGAGGATCCTTCACAGAAAGAAATACAATGCTGGTCTGTGGCAGCAGAAAATTGTCTCCAGGACTGCTTGGAATCCGTGGACTAGTCCGTATTCAAGTACACAGCAGAAAACCTAGACGCATACTTCGCTACAATCGTGGACCTCATTAGCAAATGCGTGAAGGATTGTGTGCCAAAGAAGGTAATCTGGGTGTTCCCAACCAGAAACTTTGGATGAACTGGGAAATCTACTCCCCACGAAAGTCAGGCATGCAGCATTCAAGTCGGACAAGCCCGGTCTATACAGAAAATCCAGATATGACCTCCGCAAAGCCATCAGAGATGCCAAGAGGCAGTACTGGACCAAGTTAGAGGCCCAAACCAACCATATGGACTCCTGCCGCTCGTGGCAAGGCCTAAACAAATCAGGATACAACATGAAGCAGACCAAGATAGCGGACAAAGACACATTCCTCCCTGATGCACTCGGTGTTTTCTACGCTCAGTTCAAGCAGAATGCCAGCAGCGTGAGGTCACCTGCCCTGACAGCCCAAAAGCTCCTGCTCCCTCCATCACGGCTGCAAACGTCAGATCGGTCTTAATAAGAGTCAACCCAAGGAAAGCAACAGGCCCAGACGGAGTCCCTGGCCATGCACTTAGATCCTGTGTGGCCCAGCTGGCAGAGGTATTCGCTGACATCTTCAACCTTTCCCTCCTACGAGAAGTCCCCATCTGCTTCAAGAAGACCACCATCATCTCAGTACCTAAGAAAACACATGCAACATGCCTTAATGACTACCACCCAGTGACTCTGACCTCAATAATCATGAAATGCTTCATGGCCCACATCAACTCTAGCCTCCCAGCCTGCCTCAATCCCCTGCAATTTGCCTACCGACGTAACAGGTGCACAGCAGATACCATTTCCCTTGCCCTGCACTCTTCCTTGGAACATCTGGACAGCAAGGACATCTACATCAGGCCTCTGCTTATTGACTACAGCTCCGCCTCCAACACCATTATTCCGTCCAGACTGATCTCAAAACTCCGAGACCTTGGTGTCGGCTCCACCCTCTGCAATTGGATCCTCAGCTTTCTGACCCATAGACAGCAATCAGTGAAGACAGACAACTACACCTCTTCCACAACAACACTCAGCATTGGAGCCACTCAAGGATATGTTCTCAGCCCACTGCTGTACTCACTGTACACCCACAACTCTGTTGCCAGATTCCAAACAAACGCCATCTACAAGTTTGCTGACGACACTTCAGTGGTAGGATGGATATCAAACAACAATGAGTCAAAGTACAGAAAGGAGAATAGAGGACTTCGTGATATGGTGCAATGATAACAACTCTCTCTCAATGTTGGCTAAACTAAAGAACTCATAATTGACTTCAGAAAGAAAGGAGGAGAACCCGCCCCAATCTACATCAATGGAGTAGAGATTCAGAGAGTTGAGAGCGTCAAGTTCCTAGGAGCGTTGATAACCAACAATCTGTCCTGGACTTCTTATGTAGATGCGACAGTCAAGAAGGCACAACAACACCTCTTCTTCCTCCGGCAGCTCAGGAAATTCGGCATGTCTATAAGGACTCTCACCAACTTTTACAGATGCACCATAGAAAACATACTGTCTGGGTGCATAATGGCCTGTTACTGCAACTGCTCTGCCCAGGACTGTAGGAAACTACAGATGGTTCTGTGCATGGCCCAGACCATCACAGGAGCCAACTTCCCATCCATCGACTTCATTTACACATCTTGTTGCCATGGAAAGGCTGCCAACATCATCAAAGACCCATCTCACCCCACCAATGCTCTCCCACAACCTCTTTCGTCAGGCAGAAGGTACAGAAGCTTGAACACACCCACCAGCAGGAACAGCTTCTTCCCTGCTGTTATTAGACTGATGAATGGACTCTCTAACTTCAAATAATGCTGATCTTGTTAATGTTATCATGCCTCTTAGTACGTCCTGTGTGATGCAACCTGTATGCCTTACTCTGTCCAAGTTTTTTTCTCATGCTGTGATCTGTATGTCCTTGCTTACTGTGTTCCGCCTGTACTTCTCGAAAGCAAAGCTTTTCACTGTACTTAGGTGCATGTGACAATAAATCAAGTCAATCAATCAATCCTCAACATATTGTTCGAGGAAACTATCCCTCATACATTCCAGGAAATCCTCCTCCATTACATTTCGACCAGTTTGCTTAGTCCAATCCAAATGCAGATTGAAGTCACCCATAATAACTGCTCTACCTTTACTGCATGCAATTCTAATTTCCTGTTTTATGCTATCCATAACCTCTCAACTACTGTGTGGTGGTTTGTATATAACTCCCACTAATTTTTTTTTCCCTTTGATGTTCCGCAGCTCTACCCATTCAGATTCCACGTTGTACAGACTAATGTCCTTCCTTACTATTATGTTAATCTTATCCTTAACCAGCAACGCTACCCTACCTCCCTTTCCTCTCCGTCTATCTTTCCAAGTTCTTACGTGTCATAAGCATGTTCTTGCATTGCAGAAAGGAGAATAATGTATTGGCATTAGGTGAAGGCCTCTGCCTTGATCCACCACTTCACTTTCACACAACCACAGCTCATCAGCAGCTGAAGACCACATGCTGTCCAGCCCACTCAACAACAGTCATACCTCCATCGTACCCTAGATTTCTGCTCTGGATCTTGCAAATTCTGGTGTATTAAAATAAGGTCACATTGGTAACATTTAGACTTTGAAACTTTGGCATTTGAAGGCAGGAGACCAATGATGCAGTGATTAAATTCTGGTTGCTTGAGAAGCTGGTAGATGTCTCAAGGCGTTGTAGAATTGGAGGAGGTTACTGTGATAGGGAGCTTTGAGGCATAGAGGGAAGTGAGAACAAGGCTGAAAATTTTAAAATCAAATGGTTGTCAGTTTGGGAATCTACAGTCAGTGAACTGTGATGAGTGAACAAGACTTGGTGCAGGTTATGGTATGGACAGTACAATTTTTGATGGATCAAGTTTGTGGGGACTGGAAAATGTAAAGCCAATCAGAGAAGTTTTGGAATAGCCCAGTGCAGAAGTGCCAATAGGCAGTGTTGGCTAACATTACAGTAAGTTGCTGCAGATCTAGATTTACATATAGTCCAGGTGTAGCAAGGACAGCAAGTATAATTCTCTGAAGGGTTTTTGTGAAGTAGATGGATTTTTGTGATAATCTGGTAATTTCACAGTTCCCATTTGTTCCTCTGTTTTACACCAGATTTTATTTAATTGATTAAAGATAAATTCCACAGCTGTTGTGGTGAGATTTGAACTGTTTCTCTGGATTATAGTTCAGGCCTCTTGGATTACTAGTCCTGTGACATGACAGCTATGCTACATTGCTATACACCAACATATTGTTTGTGATACAATTTCTCTTCACCTAGAACTGGATGTGTAAAAGCAGTGTGCTATATCGAAGGCAGTAGTGAGGTTGAGAGGCATGGTGGAAGAGCTGGGTGGCGTCAGCCTACATAGGATTATCGAGTCATACAGCATAGAAACAGGCCCTTCAGCCCGCCATGTCTGTGCCAGCCAATAAACACTAAACTATACTAATTGCATTTACCTATATTTGGTCCATTACCTGCCATACTGTGGCATTGTAAGTGCTCATCCAGATGCCTCTTAAATGTTGCAAGAGTATCTGCCTCACCGACCTCTCAAGCAGGGCATTCTTATTTCTACCGCCCTCTGGGTGAAAATGTTTTCCTCAGATCTGCTCTAAACCACTTACTCCTCACTTTAGACGTTTGCCTTCTGATCTTAGGTACGTCTGCCATGGGGAAAAGATTCTCACGATCAACCCTATCTATGTCTTTCTCTATCTCAATCAGATCCCGCCTCAACCTCCTATGCGCTAGGGAAAACAAATTCAGCCTATGCAGTCCCTCCTTTTAACTGAGACTTTCCATACCAGGCATTATCCTATTGCACCTCCTCTGTACTCTCTCTAAATGTGGAACCTAACTTTGTGTTTCTGGAAGATGTTGTTAAAGGATAGTATTTGGATGCGACATAGTCGGGTAGGTGATGGCCTGGTGGTATTATTGCTGTACTGTTAATCCAAAGACCCAGATAACATTCTGGGGACCCGGGTTCGAATCCCGCCACGGCAGGTGGTAGAATTTGAATTCAATAAAATATCTGGAATTAAGAATCTAATGATGACCATGAATCCACTGTCGATTGTCGGAAAAACCCATTTGGTTCACTAATGTCCTTTAGGGAAGGAAACTGCCATCCTTACCTGGTCTGGCCTACATGTGACTCCAGACCCACAGCAATGTGGTTGACTCTGAACTGACCTTTGGGCAATTAGGGATGGGCAATCAATGCTGCCTGGCCAGCAATGCCCTCAACCTGATAATGAATAAAAAGAATACTAGCACTGAATAGATAACAGCCAGGCAAGTACACTCTCATGCAGCTGCTGATGGACACAACACAACCTTAGAATTTGAACTTTTAAAAGCTTCTACTTTCTTAAAATTGTTTGAGAGATTAAACGCTTTGGTTCCTTTGGATTGTTGCGGATAAATCACCACAAACAGCTGTTAATTTGGCTATTTATTAAGAAATCTCACAACCAAATGCTGAAACAATGATTTAAACTTTAATGCTTGTAGCAGCCAAAATGAGATCCCTCAAGTGTGCAAGATAAGCCTCACAACTCTACTTGGCTAATACCCGATTAATGGTGGAATTTAGCTACGATTCCAACCTGCAGAGTTTGTCCCTGATGTCCCAGTTTTGATCCTTGTGCAGTATTGTTCTTTGAAGTTGATTTGATTTTGATTTGATTTTTTTATTGTTACGTGCACCTAAGTACAGTTTTATGTGCAGTACAGGCAGATCATGCCATATAATTGCATTCAATTCTGGTCATCACTTTACAAGAAGGATGTGGAAGCTTTGGAGAGGATGCAGAAGATGTTTACCAGAATGCTGCCTCAGTTTAGAGGGTATGAGCTGCAAGGAGAGGCTGGACAAACCAGGGTTGTTTTCTCTGGAGCGGCAGAGACTGAGAGGAGACCTGACAGAAGTTTATAAAATTATGAGAGGCATAGGTAGGGTTGACAGTTGGAATCTTTTTCCTGGAGTTGAAATGTCTAACGTTGAAATGTCTAATGCTAGAGGGCATGCATTTAAGGGAAGAGGGGATGTGAGGGGCAAGTTTTTTTACACGGAATGGTAGGTGCCTGGAACACAGTGGAGGCAGATACGATAGAGGCATTTAAGAAGATTTTAGGTAGGCATATGAATAAGCAAGGGATGGAAGGATATGGACCGTGAACAGGCAGAAGGTATTAGTTTAATTTTGTATTATGTTTGGCACAACATTGTCAGGCAAAGGGCCTGTTCTTGTGCTGTACTCTTCTAGCTATCTATTAGTTATAAACTGCATTAGGATAATAGAACAGAGCGAAGAATACAATGTTATGGCTGCAGAGAAGGTGCACAAAGAGTGAGGTCAGCATTAAATTTAGAACTTAAGAGGTGCATTCAGAAGTCTAATAACAGTGAGAAGGAAGCTGTTCTTGAATCTGTTTGTACATGTGTTTAAGCTTTTGTACCTTCTGCCTTACAGAAGAGGTTTGAAGAGATTATAACTGGGGTGGAAGGGGTATTTGATAATGTTGGCTGCCTTTCTGAGGCAGCAAGAAGAATAGATGGAGTCAATGGATGGAAGGTTGACTTGTGTGATGGACTCTCTAGTTTTTTACGGTCCTTGAGTGGAGCAGTTGCCATACTAAGCTATGATACATCCGGATGCAATGCTTTTTATGGTAAGTGTATAAAAATTGGTAAGAGTCTTGACAGGCATGCGAAATTCCTTAGCCTCCCAGGAAGTAAAAGCGTTTTTCTTGGCTGTCGCCTCAATGTGGTGGACCAGGACAGACTGTTGGTGATTGTCATTCCTAGGAACTTGACGCTCTTGACCATCTCCACCTCAGCTCCATTGATGTACACAGATCCATGCCCTCCACCTTGCTTCCTGAAATCAATGACCAGCTGTTTTGTTTTGCTGTCATTGAGGGGAGAGGTTGATACCTTTACGTCGTGCCACCAAGCACTCTATCTCTTTCCTGTATACTGTCTTGCCATTATTTGAGATCCAGCCTACAACAGTGGTGTTGTCAGCAAACGTGTCGATGGAGTTAGGACGAAATTTGGCCACACAGTCATGAGTCTATAGGGAGTATAGTAAGGGGTTGAGTACGCAGTCTTGCAGGTGTCGGTACTGAGAATTGTTGTAGAGGAGGTGTCGTTGCCTATTCTTACTGATTAGAGTCCATGGAAGTCATAGATCCAGTTGCAGAGGGTGGAGCAGAGACCTAGGTCTAGGAGTTTGAAGATTAATTTAATTGGAATTATGGTGTTGAAGGTGGAGCTGTAGTCAATAAGTAGGAGCCTGATGTAGGTATCCTTGTTATCCAGATGTTCCAGGGATGAGTGTGCCAAGGAGATGTCATCTGCCATGGACCTGTTCCATCGGTAGACAAATTGCAAGGGATCAAGGCAGGCTGGGAGGCTAGAGTTGATATGAGCCATGACAAACCTCTTGAAGCATTTTATAATTATGGAGGTCAGAGCCACTGGGCAGTAGTCATTGAGGCATGCTGCATGAGTTTTCTAAAGCACTGGGATGGTCTTCTTGAGGCTCGTGGGGACCTGAGATTGTAGCAAGGAAAGGTTAAAGATTTCAGTGAATATTCCTGCCACCTGCTATGCACAGGATCTGAGTGCACAGCTGGGAACTCCATCTGGGCCATTGACTTTCCGTGGGTTCATTGTCAAAAAGGCTGATCTGATGTCAGCAGTGGTGACAGAGAACAGGTGCATCTGACATTATTTCACTGACCTTCTGTTCGAATGTAAAATGCATTGAGTGCATCAGATAGGGATGTATTTTTATCACTATTCTGCTTAGCTTTGTAGCCCATTATGTCATATAGGCCTTGCCACAAACGGCGAGTGTCTGTGGTTAGTTTGGGGCTCTAGCTTAGTCCAGTATTGTCTCATGGCATCTCTTTATGGAGGTCATAATCTGGATTTCCTGTAAAGGTCAAGATCGTCTGACCTGAACGCCTTGGACCTGGACTTCAGCAGGCACTGGTTCTCCCGGTTCATCCATGGTTTCTGGTTGCAGGAACATTCAGATTAACTTCTTTGGCACACAGTATTCTACACGCTTGCTAATGAAATCTGTAATAGTAGTGGCACACTCATTTAGGCTGGCTGCTGAGTTCTTGAATATAGACCAATCCACCAATTCCAAGCAGTCCCGTAGAAGCTGTTCCATGTCTTCTAGAAGTTCTGCTAAAGAGTTCTGGTGTTGGATTCTTATACAGTTTCTCATCTTTCAGTCTGTGGTGCAACATTATCGATGATCTTTTACATTCTTTCATTCAAACTATTGATCACTGTCCTTGAGTCTGCAGCTTGCTTCCTTATTAGAAGTAGCTTCCCAGTTCCTTTTACATTTGGCATTGACTGTCTGTTTGAAGACACAGCTTTCCTGTGATTAACTCCTTAAATTCTTCTGCAAGGCAAACATTTGTCCTTGTGGTATAAAGCAGCTAGAAATCAAGCAGATGTGAACAATTTTGTTCATGTAGTATCAATACTTCCTTCTCCCAGACATGGCTAATAGCTTTCAAATCCTGTATAAGTTTGACCTTGTCCCTTCATAGTTTATTTTAGAAAGAGTTGTTGCTGCCTCTTTCAACCCAAGAGCAGTTATTAAAGTTCTGAAGTTTATAACATCACAAGATGTCTCCTAAGTCTCGATTAATATTTTCGTTGTTTTTCTCTTTTCTTCTTTTATTTTTACCCCTGTTCCTGCTTCTCAATCTCCAATTTCCCTTCTGATTGGGATGACTGTAACATTATTCTGACCCCAACAGATGGTAATATTGGACAAGCCAGATGAGACTTAGCTTGATAGATGATCATTTTTGTTTTCCAGTCACTAGCCAATCACTGTACGCAAGAGGCTGCCACGATACTTTTAATAAAATGACGTAAAAATTTATTACACAAAAAAAAGCATAAACTATACAACTATTTGAATCAAATTCATTGCAAGAATCAGAAAGAAAGATTCATCTAGTTAACTCAATGATAACCTTATGGACATCCAAATGAAGACCATCCCATCCCATCCCCACGTTAAAGCTGACATGGCTGTAACCAGTTTTCTTTTTGACAAATTTCTGTGTATTTAATGCTATTTTCTTAACTTAACATCTCTTCCCAGCAAGCTGCGATCTTTTTTCACTATTACAACTGAACATAGGTTTCTTAAGCTCATGTTTTCCACAGCCCGGAAGAATGTCAATATCTATCTTAAACAGCTCAATAGTCTTCTGCTTCTGCGGCTATCTTCTATACATCTCAGGATCTTATTCCTGCCCTGACTGTTATGAAGACTGCTTCTTAACACACCTTTTCTCATTGACAGAGATAACAAGGTGTAGAGCTAGATGAACACAGCACGCCAAGCATCAGAGGAGTAGGAAGTCTGACGTTTCGGGCCTAGACCCTTCTTCAGAAATGGGGGAGGGGAAGGGGGTTCTGAAATAAATAGGGAGAGAGGGGGAGGCAGATAGAAGATGGATAGAGGAGAAGATAGGTGGAGAGGAGACAGACAGGTCAAAGAGGTGGGGATGGAGCCAGTAAAGGTGAGTGTAGGTGGGCAGTTAGGGAGGAGATAGGTCAGTCCAGGGAGGACGGACAGGTCAAGGGGGCGGGATGAAGTTAGTAGGTAGGAGATGGGGGTGGGGCTTGAGGTGGGAGGAGAGACAGGTTAGGGAGGCGGGGACAAGCTGGACTGGTTTTGGGATGCGGTAGGGGGAGATTTTGAAGTGTCGGAGGAGGGTGATGAACTCCTCCTCACATACCACCCCACCAACCTCCGGATCCAACACGTCATCCTCCGACACTTCCGCCATCTGCAATCCGACCCCACCACCAAAGGCATTTTTCCCTCCTCACCCTTATCTGCTTTCCGGAGGGACCACTCTCTCCGTGACTCCCTTGTCCGCTCCACACTCCCCTCCAGCCCCACCGCACCCGGCACTTTTCCCTGCAACCGCAGGAAGTGCTACACCTGCCCCTACACCTCCCCCCTCACCCCCATCCCAGGCCCCAAGAAGACTTTCCACATCAAGCAGATGTTCACCTGCACATCTGCTAATGTGGTATACTGCCTCCGCTGTTCCCATTGTGGCCTCCTCTACATCGGGGAAACCAAGCGGAGGCTTGGGGACCGCTTTGCAGAACACCTATGCTCGGTTCGCACTAAACAACTGCACCTCCCAGTCGCGAACCATTTCAACTCCCCCTCCCATTCCTCAGACGACATGTCGATCCTGGGCCTCCTGCAGTGCCACAACGATGCCACCCGAAGGTTGCAGGAACAGCAACTCATATTCCGCTTGGGAACCCTGCAGCCCAATGGTATCAATGTGGATTTCACAAACTTCAAAATCTCCCCTCCCCCTACCGCATCCCAAAACCAGTCCAGCTCGTCCCCGCCTCCCTAACCTGTCCTTCCTCCCACCTATCCCCTCACCCCACCTCAAGCCCCACCCCCATCTCCTACCTACTAACCTCATCCCGCCCCCTTGACCTGTCCATCCTCCCTGGACTGACCTATCTCTTCCCTACCTCCCCACCTACACTCACCTTTACTGGCTCCATCCCCGCCTCTTTGACCTGTCTGTTTCCTCGCCACCTTCTATCCATCTTCTATCCGCCTCCCCCTCTCTCCCTATTTATTTCAGAACCCCCTTCCCCTCCCCCATTTCTGAAGAAGGGTCTAGGCCCAAAACGTCAGCCTTCCTGCTCCTCTGATGCTGCTTGGCCTGCTGTGTTCATCCAGCTCTACACCTTGTTATCTCAGATTCTCCAGCATCTGCAGTTCCTACTATCTCCTCTCATTGACAGTCTCTGTTTCTGGCCCCTTTTTGTGTTATAAAACTAAGAGCAACAAACATCTTAGTAATTATTGTGTAAGTGGCTTATGAGCCATTTGGCTAAAATCACATGCTTTCTTGGAAATGGTTTGCTTAGCTCACTATTCAAAATGACTTTCAGTCTGTTTATAAAAACAGATCTTCACAGACCTGAAAACTAAACTCTATTTATCCTCCAATTTATAACTTGAGAATCCTAATAATAATGTATTATGAGCCTTCATCATAGAGTCATAGAGGTCTACAGCACAGGAAGAGGCTTTTCAGCCCATCGAGTCTGCACCGGTAATAAAACAACTATCTAATTATTCAAATCCCATCTTCAGTTCCATTTTCCAGCATTTGGCCCATAGCCTTGTGTGCTTTGTAAGTTCACATCTAAATATTTCTTAAATGTTATCAGGGTTTCTGCCTGTACCACCCTTATAGGCAGTGAGTTCCAGGCCTCACCAACCTTAAAGGGAAAGAATTTTTCCTCACGTCTCCTCTAAACCTCCTGCACCTTACCTTAAATCTATGCCTTCTGGTCTTTGATCCCTCCACCAATGGGAAATATTTCTTTCATGCCTGCTCCATTTTTGCCCCTTATAATTTTATATATCTCAATCATATTTACCCCTGCCCCCTCAGTCTCCTCTGCTCCAAGAAAAACAGCCCTAATCTATCCAATCTTTCTTCATAACTAAAACTCTCCACCTCAGTAACATCCTGGTAAATTTTCTCTGGACTCTCTCCAATGCAATCAGATCTCACTTATAATGGGCTCTTACCTTCGCTATCAGTCTCCCATGTGAGATCCTACGAAAAGCATTGCTGAAGTCGAAGTAGATGGGATTCAATGCATTGCACTAATCTACACGCGCTTACCACTTTGAAAAATTCACTCAAGTTGGTCAGACATGACCTCCGCTTAAGAAAACCATATTGGTTTGTTAATGAATCCTTGCCTGTTCAGATGCAGATTAATTCTGTCCCTCAGAATTGCTTCCAATAGTTTTTCCATCACTGAGGTTAGACTGACTGGCTGTAGTTTCTGGTTTATCTCTTGCACCCTTCTTGAATGACGGTACCACATTGGCTGTCCTCCAGTCCCCCTGTGGCTAGGGAGGAATTGAGAATTATTGCCAATGCCCCTTTATTTCCCTCCTTCCCTCACCCGTTGTCCGGTCCTGGAGATTTAAGCCTGCCAGATCACTCAGAACCTCATCTCTGTCTATGCTAATATCTTTAAATATATTATAACCGTCCTCCCTGATTTCTGTGCCCACATTGACCCTCTCACTGGTGAGCACCAACACAAAGTATTCATTTAGAATCTTACTGTACATCCTTTGGCTCCATGCACAAATTACCATTGTGTTCCTTAATGGACCCTACACTCTCCTTTTATGCTTAATATACATGCAAAATAACTGAGAATTTTCCTATATTTGACCTGCCATTATTCTTTCATGCTCCATTTTGCTCTCCTGATTTCCTTTGTCAGTTTCCCTGGCACATTCTGTACTCTTTTCAGCCATGATCATATTGAACGGTTATGCAGGCTGAAAGGGCCAAATGGCCTACTCCTGCACCTGTTTCTATGTTTCTGCTTTTTAGAACTCTTGGTATCTGCTGTAATTGTGTATATTTCTTGATAGCCAGAGTTCACAGGATTTTGTCGTTGCAATCCCTTGTTGTGGGGTCAGGTGTAGATGGGGGCAGAACTGCTGCACCCAGGTTGGGTGGGGCACAGTATCCAATTCATCCTAACTGATTAATTCCAGAATTCCTACAGTGCAGATAGGCCATCCCTATAACTCCACTTTTACCAGAGTTAATCCACTTAGCCTGCACAGTATGGGCAATTTTGCACGACCAATCCGCCTAACCTGCACATCTTTGGACTGTGGATCAAAACTGGAGCACCAGGCAGAAGCCCATGCAGACGCAGGGAGAACGTACAAGCTCCACACAGACAGTCATCTGAGGCTGGAATTGAACCCAGGTCCCTGGTATTGTGGGGTAGCAGTGCTAACCACTGAGCCACTGTGTCACCACTGATTTTGAAAAAATTTAGCCTGAATACTGGTAGAGCTGGCTTCAGTAAAGATACTAGTTTTTGGTCAGTGTACTTCCCCTTGTATCTGAAGGCTGTCTTTGAAGCATTACTGTTGGAATTTCTCTGCCGTACTTGTGTGTCACTGATGCACATCCAGGTCTTACTGCAGTACAGGCATGAGGTTAAGGAGAGAGAAAATTTCAAAGTGGAAACTGAGCTCTTTGCTTGTTGTCCAGGGAAATCCCTAGCGTATACTCCTGAATCACTATTTTCCTGTGCCTGAGGAAATCCTACCAGAGACACCATGAGGTTTTAGACCTTCAAAAAGGAACCACTGTCTGACAGTCTTTTTTGTCTGAAGACAAATCATAGAATCTCTACAGTGTGGAAGCAGGCCATTCAGCTCATCAAGTCCACACCAACCCTCTGAAGACTATCCTCCCAGACCCACCTAACCCCTCTAATTCCTCTAACCCTGCGTGTCCTATGGCCAATCCACTTAGCCTGCACATCCTGGACACTGTGGGCAATTTAGCATGGCCAATCAATTTAACTTGCACATCTTTGGACCAGTGGGAGAAAACCAGAGCCCCTGGAGGAAACCCACACAGACACTGGTAGAATGTGCAAACTCCACACAAAGAGTTGCCTGAGGATGGAATCCAACCCAGGGCCCTAGTGCTGTGAGGTAGCAGTGCTAACCACTGAGCCACCATGCTGCTACAAGTATTAAGAACAATGACCTAACCAAACCATTTGACTCTGTTACATCTCATTGGGCAGCCAAGAAGAAGTCAAGTCCCAGTACGGTTCCAAGAATGAGAAATGTCAGTTATGAGGATAGATTGAGGAAGTTGAGACTGTTCTCCTTTGAGAGAAGATGACTGAAAGGAGATTTGAAAGATGTTTTTAAAATCATGAGCAGGCTGGACAGAGTAGATAGGGACAAACTGTTCATGCTCACAAAAGGAACAAGAACTAGAGGGCATAGATTTAAAGTGATGTGTTAATGAAGCAAGAGTGATGTAAGAAAACACTTTTCCACTCAGCAATATGTGAGGGCATGGAATGTCACTGCCTGGAAGTGTGGTGGAGGCAGGTCAGTTGAGCCATTCAAGACGGTATTGGCTGGTTATTTGTATAAAAATGATGTTGGGCGAAAAGCAAGAGATTAGCACTGAGTAAGAGAATCATTCCAGACACAATGGGCCAAATGGCCTCATCTGTACTGTAATGATTCTGTGATTCTATTCACAAAGTTGTCATAAAAGTTAATTTTTTTTAGATATTCCCAATTTTCATGACTTTTAGACCTAGGTTGACAGAAGGCATGGACCAGGTTTCTGTACTTAGCAAGAATAAGTTTATCGCAACTCAGCAGGGTCTAGCTATAGGCAAACAATTATGAATATCACTGTACATTTAATAAGGGTATCTAACTCCTTATAAACTCTCCCTTCCCCACACACAGATAAGAAGAAAAATAGATTTTGATGAAGAGTCACCGGACTCGAAACATAAACTCTGCTTTCTTAAAAACCGAAAGAACTGCCGATGCTGTAAATCAGGAACAAAATCAAAGTTGCTGGAAAAGCTCAGCAGGTCTGGCAACATCTGTTCTGAGGAAGGGTCACTGGACTCAACGTCAACTCTGTTTTTTCCTTCACAGATGCTGCCAGATCTGCTGAGCTTTTCCAGCAACTTTGTTTTTGTTAACTCTGCTTTCTTACCACAAATGCTGCCAAACCTTCTGAGTTTCACTAGCAATTTCTGTTTTTGTTTCAGATCTCCAGAATCTGCAGTTCTTTGTTTTACTATACTAAAACAATAGAATGTTTTAGGTGGAGCGAAAGACTGGGAAGGCAGTTCAGTGGTCCCTGTACACAGAGTTTGCTGAGATGATTCTTGTGCTGATCAGAACTCTGCTTCTCAGTTCTTCTCTGGATGCAGGCGGCCTAGGGACCAGTTCCTACATTTGAAGGTCCCTGACGTATTATTTAGAAGTCATAGCTTATAGTAACCGCTGAAGGAAAAATAAACTGGTTTCCTTAATGCTTAAAGTTTGCTGCAGAGAACAGACTCAGCTCATGAGCTGTTGGAGATCTGAAGGCTTTTCACTATCCTATTCACAGCACCAAGCTGTTCAGCTACCTAAGAACCAATCACATAGATGTTTGTAGGCGGGTAGCCTTTGTCATTGATAACTGGTCACTAGTCCACTGACCAATTAGCTGTTTGTTACCGGCTGACTCTCCCTTTGTACAGCCCTTTGTTCCAGCTTGTCTGCAAACTACACTTCATTTACTACAACTGTGTAAACTGTACTTTTTTACATTGCATCCTTTCAAAACATGTAGAAATCCTGCAACAATCATTTGTTTTACAACAGCAATTTTCTCATTCCAGTTCACAATTAAAAATATAGAAAACTAAAAAGACCATCTTTACAACTCAATAAATCACAAAGGTGCGTAAATTTTGCTTGCAGCCACCAGAATATCCAAAATCCTGCAAATACTTCATGATAAATGACTGTAGCTATCTTGAATTTGAAATGTGCAAGAGACGATCAACATATGGACTGATGTTGCACAGGGCTGTGTGGTAGCCCCTCTACTTTTAAAAATCTACCTGACAGTGACTGTCTACCTCTTCACAGATCAACTGCTCTGCACTACATACCCCTGTATGCAACAGCCTCTTTAGAAAATTAAGGGAGCAAATTGTAATTGGGAAACTCAGCACATACTGCATTCTCACGGCCCACCACCTGGTTACCCTATCATCCCAGAATGTCAAGGCAACAAAGCTGAGCTCAAGGCCGAGGCAGCACTGGGCACATGGGCCCACAGCTGGAGGGAGCACACCATCTGCGCAACTTGCAACCAAGTGGCTGGATAATCCAGCGTAACAGCCACCATGTCTGTACTCAATGTGAACTGATCATTGATGTGAATGCAAAATGAATGAGCAACTTGAGTGTAAATGGCAATGTTGTATAATGACTGATAGAGCTGGGTGTCTCACTGTAAATTGGATCACCATCTCAGTCCCATTGTTCAAAAGGAATTGTAAACCTGTGCTGATTGGAGTCCAACATTTGTGCGTTAACCTTTGACTGTAAGTGCTGACCCTTTGAACTCTTACCCTGTCATGAAATGCCAGGCACCAGTAATGTTCCATTCACAAGGAGCGACTGTGCAGCCCCACGTCCTGGGAAAGGAATCAGTTTCAAGTGTGGGCTGTGGTCTGCTCGTATGCCTTTGTTGTGAGTGAGGTTGATTGTGTGAGGTAATGCCTTGTAATAGGGCTGTATCCTGGGTGCTGTTCCATCCAGATTGCACTTGCTGTTTTCAAACAGACTGCTGAGAAAGGAATAGGGGACAAAAAGATACAGCCTATTGAGCCCACCCTCTATTTCTGCGCATACAGAGAGATGAGAGAAGAGAGCCTACATTTGTCATGAGTGAGAAAAAAAACACCCTTTTCAGCTACACTCACAGGTCTTCTGGTTTACTCAGTTTGGTTCTGTTTAACTGGCTTTCTCAGGCCAGCACCTGGGACGTGTCAAGTGACATTTACACCACACCAATTACATGTGTTATTTATATCTCTGTTTGAAATACAACCTAACTGGTTACCACCTTTCATCCATTATTCATCAACCTGCTGAAACTTTAACATCGTCGGCAAAAACTTTCCAGACAGAGATCCCAAAGGGCTGTCAGCACCTTCCACCCTAGTGAGAGTCAATATGTGTGAAACTGGACCCTAGTAAAAGTCAGCCTGGATGGAACACGTACCCCAGTGAGAGTCAGTGTGTATGGGACTGTACCCCAGTGAGAGTCAGTGTGTGTGTAGGACTGTACCCCAGTGAGAGTCAATGTGTGTGGGTCTGTAACCCAGTGTGAGTCAGTGTGTGTGGGACTCTACCCCAGTGAGAGTCAGTGTGTGTGTGTGAGAGCCAGTGTATGTGGGACTGTACTCCACTGAGGATCGTTGTTAGACCCTGTATCCCACTGAGAGAGTTTGTTTGTGTGGACCCCTTCCCCAATGAGAGTCACTGCATGTGAAATCTGTGTCCCACTAAGAATAAGTGCTTGTCAAACTGTACCCCAGTGAGTGAGTGTGTGTGCCTCAGTGAGAGTCAGTGCCTGTGGAACTTTAAGCAAATAGAGTCAGTGTGTGTGGAACTGTACCCTGGTGAGAGTCAGTGTGTATGGTCATTTACTTTGTGTCTCAATCTAGAGTTTATCTAACAGTGTAAAGATTTAAGATTTAATAGTAAAGATTTAAACGCTTAAAATTTTCAAGAATAACACATTCTATTGAAAAACAAAATGTAATGATAAAGTTCCATCTGTGACATAGAGAGAAAATTTAATATAGCATTAGACCAAAAGAATTAATGATGCAAACAGTAATACTAAATTGGAAGATAAGCAATGTTTCAGAAACCAGCAAAGTGCAAGCAAAATGTTGGTAAGAGGGGAGAGAAAAGTAGAATGACTTTAAACTAGCCAAAATATAACAATAGTTTGTAAGAGTTTTTACAAATATGTAGAATGTAGCTAAAGTAAATGTTTGTTCCTTAAAAAGAGGACAGGAGAATAGAGAATGACAAAAAAAATGCAGAAATGTTCAACGAGTGTTTTGTGTCTGTCTTCAGAGTAGAAGAAAATCAGTATCTTCCATAAATAGAGGGTAACCTAAGGGCTAAATAAGTGAGGAGATTAAAGTAATTAATGTCAGCAAAGAAAATGTGCTAGAGAAACCTGAGGCACTAAAATCCAACAGATCTCTCAAATGGACCGTGTCATAGGATTCTAAGAGGTCGCTGCAGAGAGAGTGGATGTGCTAGCTATGATTTTCCAAAATTCCCTAGATCACTGGAACAGTCACAGCAAATTGGATATTGGTAAATGTAATGCTAAGAGGGACATTTTGGGTATAGAAATCGTGGAGAAGTTCTGTGATACAATTTTAATAATTAGCATAGAAAAAGAGGTGGTTCTGAATGGGTGAGTAGGCTTAAAAGTAGATAAATTTCCAGGGCTGAATGAAATGTATCTCAGTTTGTTGAGTTAGACAAGGGAGAAAACAGCAGGCATGCTTGCAAAAGTTTTCAATTCCTCCCTGGCCACCGGGAGGTACTGGAGAACAGCCAATGTGGCACTGTTATTCAAGAAGGGAGGAGGGATGAACGAAGAAACTACAGGCCAGTCAGTCTAACCTCGGTGGAATGGAAACTGTTGGAAGCAATTCTGAGACCGAATTCATCTGCATTTAAAAAGGCCAGGATTAATCAAGAATAGTTAGAATGATTTTGTTTAAGGAGATTTAATTTTTCAGAGATGACCAGGTATGTAGATGAGGGCAATGCTTTTGATGTAGTCTACTTGGACTTCAGCAAGGCTTTTGATAAGGTCCTTCCTGGGAGCCTATTAGCAAAAGTAAGAAAGACCCCCTTGGGATCCAAGGTAATTTAGCAAATTGGATCCACATTTGTCTGAATAGCAAAAAGCAAAGGGTAATAGTTGAGGGATATTTTTCTGACTAGAAGTCCATGTCTAATGGGGTCCCAGAAGTGTCAGTGTTGAGGCCCTTGCTGTTTCTGGCTTGCATAAATGATTTAGACTTGAATGTAGGAGGGTTGATCAATAAATTTGCAGATGATGCAAAAATTGGTAGGGTGATAATAGTAAGAAGATAGCCTTAGATTACAAGAAGATTTGGATGGACTGGTCAGTGGCAAATAGAATTCAATCCGGATAGAGGTGAGGTGATGCACTTGGGCAGGACAAACCAGGCAAGGAATCTATGGTGAATGGTAGGACCATGGGAAGCACTGAGCATCAGAGGGACCTTGGTTGCATGTATATCAGTCCTTTAAGGTATCAGGACAAGTTGATAAAGTAGTTAAGAAGGCATATGGGATATTTGCCGTTATTAATCGACGTGGAGGGGCTGGTGTTGGACTGGAGTTGTCAAGGTCAGAAGTCACATGACACCAGGTTATAGCCCAACAGGTTTATTTGAAATCACAAGCTCTTGGAGCTCTGCTCCTTCATCGGGTGAAGAACTGCTGAGGTCAGGGGCAGGAGATGTGAGGAAAAACCTTTTCACTCAGGGGTGGGAATCTGGAACTCACTGCCTGTTAAGTATGGTAGAGGCAGAAACCCTCATAAGATTTAAGAAACATTAGGATGTGCATTTGCAATGCCAGGGCATACAAGGTTATGGACCAAATGTAGGAAAGTGGGATTAGAATAGCTCGGTAGCTGTTTTTGACTGGCGCAGAAGTGATGGACCAAAGGACCTTTTCTGTGCTTTAAATCTTCACGATTCCATTGAAGAAAAAAGGGACAACAAGCTATAGGTCAGCTGGACAGACATAAGTCATTGGGAAAATGCTAGCATCTGTTACTGAGGAAACATTAGTAACGCATTTCGAAAATCGCAATATGATTCAAACAAGTCAGTTTTTACAAAAATTGAAATCCTGTTTAATCATTTTTTGAAGTCTTTTATGAGGATGGCACCAATAGGATACAGAAAGAGGGATTAGTAAATATATTGGGAGAAGGAAGGCAATGACCTAGTGGTATCACCACGAGACGCAGGGAATGTTCTGGGGACCTGGATTCAAATCCCATCATGGCAGATGGTGGAATTTGAATTCAATAAAAATGTGGAATAAAGGATCTACTGATGACTGTGAAACAGTTGTTGATCATTGGAAAAACTCATCTGGTTCACTAATCTCCTTTAGGGAAGGAAACTGTCGTACTTATCTGGTCTGGCCTACATGTGACTCCAGACCCACAGCAATGTTGCTTCTTAACTGCCCTCTGGGTAATTAGGGCTGGGCAATAAAAGCTGCCCTAGCCTGTGATGTCCACAACCCGAACAAATGAAGAAAAGAGAAATGTTGGATTTTCAAAATGCTTTTGAAAAGGTGTCATGAGCTGAGGACTCAGACTTCATGTACTCGTATGGTTAGAAGATTGATTGACAACAGGAAGTCGAGAAAAGGGGTAAATGATTTTTTTTTCAAATTGGCGGGTTATAACTAGATCGCTGCCAAGATCAGTGTATGGGATTTAACTGTTTACAGTATATATTAATGACTTGGATGAAGAGTCAAAATACATACAACAAATACAAATCATACAAAGTTAGCCTGGAGCGTAAGCTGTGAGGAGGACATGAAGGGTCTACAAAGAGATAGAAACTGGGCAATAAGGTGGCAGATAAAGTATATTGGTGAGTTTGGAATTATTCATTTTGGTCATTAAAATAGGAAAATTATATTTTTTTAAAAGGCATAAAACTTATAAATGTTGATGTTTAGCAAGACTGGTGCACTTGTACAAAGAACTGGAAGGGTTAGCATATGGATGGGTAACAAGTCATCCGTTTGTAGTTCATTGGTTGCTTGATTGCAGCCAATGTTTCCTCTAAGCTGCTCATGTAGCACTGTGCACGGCATTGATTCCTGGTTCCAGAAGTTGCTGCCATGCAAGGAGCTCAGAGGTCCATTCAGAAGAAAATCGGTAATGGGAACATTGGTTGGATCCTGAGTGTTTCTTTGTCTTTCAGCTTTTAGAATGTATTTCTTTCAGTGGCTTTGAATGAAGTTTTTCTGCTCCTTTGACAGAAAGTTGGAGAGAGGAACTTTACAAAGAAAAGCGAGAGAAAAAGGATTGCAGCTAACTTATGAAAGTCTCCTTTCTTCTCTTTTTTACTCCTCTCCCAGAAGCAAAAACACAAATTGCTGGAGAAACTCAGCAGGTCTAGCAGCATTTATGGAGAGAAAACACAGTTAATGTTTCGGGTCCAGTGACCCTCCTTCAGAACTGATGGTAGCTAGGAAAAGGTGGTATATATGCTGAGGACAAGGGAGGGACGGAGTACGTGATAACTGGAGACAGATCCAGAGAGAGAGAACGACAGTTAGGCAGAGAAAGGGATATATAATAGTAAGCTAAGGAAAAAAAAGCTAGCAATAGGGACTATAAGAAGTTAAAAATGCCATGACAGGACCAAGGAGTGGGGTGTGTAAGGACATGGGAGAGAGATGCTCAGGCCCTAAATATTGAGTCCCATAGGGTACAGGGTCCCCAAGCAGAAAATGAGATGCTGTTATTCCAGCCCGTCCTGAAGCTCACTGGAGCACAGGCCTGAGACAGAAATGTTGGACAGAGAACACAGTGGTTTGTTGAAGTGTCAGGCAACTAGTAGCTCAGGGCCACTTTTGTGGACAGAAGGTAGGTGTTCCATTTGCAGTCACCCAGTCTGCAATCTATCTCCCCAGTGTTGAAGCGAATACAGTAGACTAAATTGAATGAAGTGCAGGTAAATTGTGCTTCACCTGGAAGGTGTGTCTTGAGCCTTGGATAGTAAGGAGGGAGGAAATAAATGGGCAGGTGTTATGCCTTTTGCGTTTGCATAGGAAGATGCCATGGGATGGGAGGAAGTCTTAGGGATGGAGGAGGAGTTGTTCAGGGTGTCCCAGAAGGGAACAGTTCCTGCAAATGCTGACAAGGAATGGGAAGGGAATGTGAGTCTGGTGGTGTAAATGGTGGCTTATGATCCTTTGGATGTGCATGTTAGTAGGGTGGAAAGTGAGGACTAGGGGACCCTACTAATGTTGTGGGAAAGAAGAGAAGAGGTGAGGACAGAAAAGTGGGAAATGGGTCAGACACAGCTGAGGACCCTATCAGCCGTGCTGATGGAGAGTCTTGGTTGAGGAAAAACTGAACATTTCTGAGGCTCCCCTGTGGAAGGTGACATTGTCAAAACAGAACCAGCAGATATGGAGAAACTGGGAGAATGGGATGTAGCCTTTAAAGTGTGATGTTAAGCACAAGACTAATATTCAGAAATATTTAGAAGATAGTCTAGACCCTAACTTTTTCTTATTTTAAAGATAAATGTAAGTTGTTGCTTTCCAGATATAATTGGATCGATCAAACTACCATTTTAAAGCAAAACACACTTTATTTATACACTATAGTTAATATATCACAAAAGGAGGAATTGGAATAATGTAACTGTAATAGAAAACTTAACAGAATAATAGATACAGTAACTATTACTATTAAAGTGTTCCAATATAGTAACATCCCATAAACACACCCTTGGCAAAAGGCAACTTCAGAAAACAAATTGTCTCACATGCAACTCCAGTAACAGGAAGAGAACTCCCATCTTTTGGCTGTGACCGAGAGAGAGAGAAAATAGCTTTCACTTCTTCAAGACCCCAACAGCAACTGCTGAAAGTTAAAATTAAAATTCCTGGTTCTGTGTGAGCTTGACCACACCCATTCAAGCTGCTTCTATTGTTCCAATTTTTTTTAAAAAAATAACTCCAAGGCCTCACAAGCTGTTTACTCTAGTGGCTCTCTAGACTGCTTGATACTTCTGCCTTAAAACCTCTCCAAAAAGAACCAGGATAAAATGCACTTCTTAAAGCCACAATATCATCACAAAAGGAAGCAGGGTATGAAGATATATAGTCCAGGTAATTGGGAGTCAATGTGTTTGTAGTATATATTTCAGTCCAGCCTATCCCCAGAAATGTTGAGGAAGGTGAAAGTAGGATGGAAATTGGAAGTGAAATTGATCAACTTTGCTAATTCTGGACCAGAGAGGATCAGAATCTCTGTGTCAAACTGCAACCTGACTAGGTTTATTGTTATGCTGAGTTCTCCTGTAGCAATATCAAATGGTGCTATTTTGTCTGGACTTAATGTCCCCGAAAAGTAACATTGAAGCTAACATACAGTTGTTTTTTTTTAAG
>NW_025966540.1:0-878 GCF_021869965.1 Rhincodon typus
CTGGAACGCTTATTTCACACAAATAAGCATATTACTCAAACCATCATCAAAACTCGAGTCTTTTGGTGAAGTTCAGGTTTTGGTGTTCTGAAGAGCTTAACTCGCTGAAATAAGCATTTTAAACCAACCAGCATCAAAAGTTGTGGCATTTGGTGAAGTTGAGATTTTAGCTTTCTGAAGTGCTTATCTGAGTGAAATAAGCATGTTCGTCAAAACAACATCAAAAGTTGAGTCATTTGGTGAAGCTGAGATTTTGATCTGCTGAAGTGATGTAATGAAATAAGCATGTCATTCAAATCAAGATCAAAAATTAACCTTTTTGGTGAGGTGCGATATTTGTCTTCTGAAGTGCTTATCAGAGTTAAATAAGCATGTTAGTCAAAACAGCATCAACATTGAAGTCATTTGGTGAATTTGAGATTTTGATCTTCTGAAGTGCTGAACTCGCTGAAATAAGCATGTTAGTCAAACGAACATAAAAAAATTGTGTCATTTGATGAAGTTGAGATTTTGATCTTCTGAAGTGCCTAATTCGCTGAAATAAGCATTTTAGTCTAACCAGAATCATAAATCAAGTCATTTGGTGAAGTTCAGATTTTTGGCTTCTGAGGTGCTTAAATCGCTGAAATAAGCATTTTAATGTTAACAGCATCAAAAGTTAGGTCTTCTGGTGAAGTTGAGATTTTAGTCTTCTGATATGCTTATCTCGCTGAAATAAGCACGTTAGTCAAAACAATATCAAAAGTTGACTCATTTGGTGAAGTTGAGATTTTTGATTCTGAAGTGCTTACCTCACTGAAATAAGCATGTTAATCAAACGAACATCAAAATTTGAGTCATTTCGTGAAGTTCAGATTTTGCTCTACTGAAGAGCTTAA